>NW_025781266.1:0-44019 GCF_021130785.1 Homalodisca vitripennis | reverse complement strand
TATTTTCTGAAGCGAATATAACTTAAAAAATTAATTGTTTAGTGAACTGATTGAGTACTGTTTAAATTCTCATCACTCCAAAATTCTTGTACTTATATGTCAGGTTTTTATTTAAAAAATCAATAAATAAGTTATAACAATAATTAAAGTAAGTATATATTTTCAACAAAGTTTTACCAAACGAAAAAAAATTCAAAAACTATTTTTGTTTCGATCGTGGATGTATTAAAAAAAATCAATTACTTATAAGATGACGCTCGAAAAAAGGCAATTTCATTTTAAACTAACACATTTCAAATTATAACTCCAAATATTTAAAGTAGCCCTACATGGATATTTAAAAAAAAAGAGTTTCTTCTAGCAATAATTTTTGTCAGTTTTTGGTACCAATTTAGTTTGGTCTTGAAAAGAAACACCGTTCCGAATCGCCGTGACATGTGCAGTGGGAATTTACGTTCTTTTCTAAAGTAAAATCTAAATATCATTGACCAACTGAAAACGCAAAAACTAGTAAGGCTTTGGACCACAACAGGCAGCAAAACTATTCTTTATATACGCTCTACATTCGTGCTACAAAAAATATTTTGGAAAATTCCATTCATCCTTTAAGTAAACATGTGATTTTCCATGTTGCCTACCTTCAATTTGACGTAAGTGCTGGTCTATTTATCCTCACTCACAACAACGGCTACCCGAACCAATAATCACTTAAGCCACGCATTATCTAGGAAGCTAACCGTTTTTCCCACAAGTTAGGTATTTGAGGGTCCACAGTAAAAAAATCAATAGTCATTACAGATTCTCTTAATATATTAAAATGTAATCATTAAATTTTAAATACGTAAAACTACTTTTGGCCTTGTGTATTTTTTCCCAAGGGCTGGGGTGTCAGGAAATGAACTAATCTCGATAACCCCAAAACAAACGCACCTTACAAAGGTCACATCAGGTTTTTTTATTTCCTTTTTCTTAGTTTTTATAACTTATATAACTCAAGGTTATCGTGAAATAATGGCTGCACTTTAAGAAGCCTTGACTTTTCTTCTAAGGACAGCTACATAGTCAGAGCATAGCTCTCAAGTAAACTCTCACTGACAGTCTAGTGAACCTGCCAGTGCGAGTTCACACAGGAAAAAGAAACTTCGTGGATAACAGGGGAGTTTTAAAGACTATGAAACTTATAATTATCATTTGAAATGGCTGCTGCTACCAAGAGGACGGCACCGCGGTATCAAGACATTTTGGTACGAAGAACTGACAAGTGACATTCTCTGACAATGACAAGTGCTCTTGTCTTGGAGCGTTCTCACTTTCACCCATCATTTCGTGCCTTTGGAGTTCGACTGGAGCGTCTTCGTAATCCCCTTACCACCCAGGACGGTCGGTAGCAGAATATTCACTGTTATTCTGAATGATAGAAACAGGGCAACTAGAAGACTCGAGCCCGCCTGACTATAATATAGCCCCCCCCCCCTTATGTCGAAGGTCGTTCACGTTACGACTTAGTTGCTTCCATTCCCCCAGCATATTCCTCTCTTAAACTCCGTTCCACTTATTGTACTTGTTCCTATATATCGCTTGCTTCAGTTCCAATCCACAAACTTCCGTTATTGTTGGCCTCAGAGCATTGTACAATATAAGTTATGAATACAAAAGTCTGCTGTTCAACCAAAAGAATCAGGTAATGGGTTAAGATCTTATTTATGCAACAAGCAACACTCCGTGCTGCGTTTTGAATGAAAAAATACGCAGACTGGGCGACATAAAGACGATTAATTAAAAATCTGAACTTTTTGGGACAGTTGAAAATTCTACAACACATAAATATTTTAAAACGGTTTAAAATTGTAAGGTACATTAAAGTGCTCAATATAAAATTAATTAATTAATCGTTAAACATTTTTGTATTTTTTTTTATTAATTGTGTCGTTATTTCGTTTTTCGTCCCTCTACCTTTTCTGCGTCGTTCCACCATTGGACCTCAGCCTGACCCCAAACAATACAAAAAGCAGTGTTTGCCAACAAAATAACACGATTGCAGCGACATAAAAAAAAGCGTTCAAACACCACTGGTGTCCGGTCCGTCTTTGAACATAATATTATCACACATATAACTTAATATAAACACTACAATATAAAACAGAATTTGAATGGTATCGTAATTAGTAGAAAATGTTATTTTAGAGTAGACAACCTTGTAAAAAATTTAAGAATATCTTAGAAGTTTTACTGGATTGGGTGGAGGTTTATTTTAAGTAATTTTAGTTAAAACTTCCCCAAAAACATATCCTAAAACATACTGAAGGTTCTACTCCACTGGCACCATCCAAATTTCTGACTACTCCTTTAAATTTTTAGAAGGGTATCTCTGAGAGATTCCTCGATATCTGGTGTATTATGATCGCCACTATAAAAACAAAACAAAATCTTGGAAGGTAGCGTGTGTGAATCTGTTAGATGTAAGGCTGGATTGAGAACGTAATTAAAACTAATATTTTTGGTATATTAAAATATAAATTGTTTGATTTATTGAAAGGATCTCTACAACCTATGGTCCCGCTACATTGCTTCATGGGTATATTCCAAAGGTTGTCTAGTGGATTTGTCCATGCTGGAATCATGTAGCAAACAAGAAAACCTCTCCCGTAGAAAATTTGAGGTCATTCATGAATTATTTAGAAATATATATATTTAAACTATTCCTGCTCACAAGTTTTCTGAAATTTTAAACAGGAGTTTTATCCAAAACTACATTCAAAAAATCTAAGCATTAACTGTGATCCCTCTCCATAATAAAATAATAAGAGGTAAGCAAATATATATATATATACGACGAAACGAAAAAAGATAATTATTAAGAAAAAAAAACAAAAAAAATGAGATAAAAAAGATAAAAAAAAAAAAAAAAACACACATTTTTGCAAAACATAAATCTTTTATACTCAGAGCATTGTAATAATAAAGATTTTGTAGTAACCTAATCTTATGTAATAATGTAAAGGTCTAGTTTTGAATAACAGGTTACTTGAATTACTACACGATTTATATTTTTTATAAATTTAATTTAACCAAGTATTGCCCACAAATTTTTTTTTTATGATATATTTTAGGGCATATGTTAACTTAATAGATTTTTATATAAGGAAAGTAATTTTTTAATCATACGTAAAAACATATTTTGGATTTTGTGAAATATTTAGGTACATACAAAAAGTTTTCTTTTGAGGGTAAATAACCCTCGACTAAAGTGAGCAAAAAATTAAAGAGCCGAGAGGTTAAATTAAAAAAAAAAATGTTGTAAATCTTACTCATTTAGAACAAATAATAAATGAAGAAAATATTGAAAATAAATTATATTTGTATTGCTCTACTTCGAATTAAAATATTTATACATGAAAAGTAAAATTAACTATTAGTAAAACACCACAATATTTAAAAAATCGCTGAATTATTACATTATAAATCGATCGTTTTATTATGAATAAATAAGCAAAAAAAATCACATTTTATAATTTGATTAACTTTTGTGTTTTTTTATATATTAAATATAAATGAAAAAATTAAAATATATAATTGTATTTGAGTTTTTTCTTAAACTTAACTAACCGGTACTGTATTAAAATGTACGGTTAGTACAGTTTTTATATAATATATACTCAGAAGTTACCTGGCAGGCTTCGCACGCAATTCCTCCTGTTGAAAATCAGGATACTTAAATTTAACGTATTCTTTTTCTATGTACATTTCTAAGCACTCCTGGGATAATTCGATAGTTCCATTCCTTCGGTGAGCCTCTAGAACGCAAAAGTATGAAAGTATGTCCCATAATTTCCTTACTTTCTATCTTTCGTCGTTTTTGGTAGGCACGTTGAATAAGTTTATTCCAGGGACACTACCTATAGCTAATATAATAATATATATATATAATTATATATATTATTATATATATATATATACAGTAGATAATGAATATGGGGTTCCTCGAGGACACTTTTGGGACAGTCAGAAAATCAATGTAAAAATACTGTTTAAATAGGACAATAAACGAATCTGTAACTCAACGAATAAAAAATAAACCGAATCTATAGCTGTTTGGATTCTACTTTCTTAACCTGAAACTTAGTGAAATATGCTTTCGAATCAATCTCATATCTGCTTCTAATCTACCGAAAATTCGTGTTTGTAAATATATTAAAATCTTAAATGAAAAATCTTGGGAAACCATTGAAAAAGATTATTGAAAAAAAAATAGTATAAAGAATTATAATTGCCCCCCCTACAAACCAATATAGTACTTCATTTTAGTCCTATAATTAATACTATTTTTTCAAAAATTTTAAGTCTTAGTTTTACCAGATTTTTACTATAATTAAATAGAAGAATCTATCACTGTTTTCAACCAGAAATTGTGCTTGATTTGTGTCAAGTTGTCTCACAAAAATCACCACTTCTCAAAATTTTAAGTTTACAATATTTGCTCCTTTTAAATATGGAGCGGAAGAAATAGATAGAGTGGCCCATACTGCAAAAAAGACATTTTTGAACATTAACTATACTCGACATTACAATTCCGAAAAAATCATCTAAAAAACACAAGACATTTATGAAAAAAAGAACTTAAATTATTATGAGGACTTGGGCTAAAGAAAATCAAACTTGCCGATCACCAAACATGTATAATATAGAAAAATTGCGTTGAACTAAGAGAAAAATTTTAAAGGAAAGTAAAAAAAAGATCTCAATCTATTTTAATGATGAAAAAAATTCATTCAATAGCTTTAAAAAATTGGCTATCGAGAACTAACGACAAAAACTAAGTCAGAAATGATCGAAGAAATTGATAAAACGATTAATGAGAAACCTGAAAATATCATTGATGTAGAAGTTTTTATCCTCAATACACGGTCTATTTAAAGCAATACATTTTAACAAATTTGAACGACAATTTCATGTCAATTTACAAATATCTTTCTATTTTGCGCCCAGAAATTAAAAGTTTAATCGAAAAATTTCAAGAAACTGTGAAAAATAGTAAAGGATATCTCTCTTTAAGAATGCGAATACGAACAGAACTTTATAGTGAACGGTGTGGAACACAAAACTTGTCCAATGTACTTTTACTAAAAAGCAGACGAGATCTTTGATGTAAACGACTTTATTTCTAAACAATTTAATAAATTAACACATCGAGAACAGACAAATCATCCAAATCGAGGTTCTGGATGGACATTAAAACGCTGTAAACAACTGATTTTGAGCCTTAATAAACACCGAATTTATGAACGCAGGATCATATATCGATTTACCACAAGAAATAAAGGTAAAGAAAGCTTGTGTAAATATCAAAAATGAAGATGACTATTGCTTTATTTACTCTATCCGATGTGCAATTGAAAAATCAAAATTTCATCCTGAACGTGTAAAACAATATGAAAAATTTGTAAATGACGAGATATTTTCTGGATTTGACTATCCAATGTCCTTAAAAGATATACAATTATTCGAGAAACGCAGCTCCAATTCCAAGTACAAATATCCCAAAAATGTCTATAAATATCTATACTTATGATGAAAAAATTAATATTGTTCCGTTACAAATTTCAGAAATTTATGATGCCGAGTTAGAAAATCGATTTATTGTATGTTAAACAAGATGACAAATCTCATTATGTTTTTGATAAACCGATTTAAATAAACTCGTGAGTTCTCAGTTATCCAAGCATAAGGAAAGAAAATAAATTCTTTGTAGAAGATGTTTTAAGCCATTTCCTACAAATCTGGAGATTTAACAGATCATTTAGAAATTTGCAGAGCAACATGAAGTTTGTAAGCCAATTATGCCGTTTCCAGGTCAAACAACATCATTTACTAATTATCAAAAGAAATTTTCTCATCCTTACGTTATTTATATGGATTTTGAGAGCATATTAGAAAAAATTCCGACATGCAAGAACAATCCACAAAGATCGATTACAACCAAGATTCAGAAGCACATTCCTTATGGTTTTACTCTATATTTAGTGTCAAATGTGACAAATCGCATGTACAAACCTATATGTTATAGAGCAAAAAATGAAGAAGATTTGCCAAATGTTCCTGCAAAATTGTTTGAAGAACTCAATAAAATATCAAAATACATAGCTACAAAATATAAATTCTAAGAACAAAAAACCTATGAAATTGACTGAAGAAGAAGAAATTTCATACCAAAATGCAAACGTTTGTCATATTTGCGAATGGTCTGCTTATGATGTTGAGTCAATTCAGTATGGTTTTACTCCTGATAGGTTGGAAAGATAAGAGTTATAATAAAGTAAGAGATCATTGTCATTTAACAGGTAAATTTCGAGGCGCAGCAGCTCATTCATGTTGTAATCTGAATTTGAAATTTCCACAAAATATTCCAGTTTTCTGTCACAATATGAGTAACTACGATACTCATTGTGTACATAAAAGAATTGGCTAAACAATATGGAAATGTTGATTTGATCGCAAACACAGATGAAAAATATATAAATTATTCAGTAAATTCAGGATATGGGTATGAGTTTGAAGATGATAAACCAAGAAAGTTCATCAAGTTTTCATTCGTAGATACGTTCAGATTTATGGCATCGTCTATAGAAAAGTTAGCTAAAAACCTCAAAAAAAGATGATTTCAAACATACAAATCCATTTTATACAAGATGGTCTGAACGCAATTCTAGATAGACAACCAAATGACGAAGAAGAAAATCTTTAAAATTCTATCTGGAAAAGGAATATTTCCCTATGAATTTATCGGATAGTATTGAAAAACTTGATTACACAGAAGAATTGAGAATTCAAGATTTCTATTCACTTTTGACAGATGAGAGCATATCTGAGAAAGATTTTTCAACACTACTTAAATGTTTGGAACAAATTAAAAGAGAAAAATCTAGGAAATTACTCTGATCTCTATAACATTCAAGATGTTCTATTGCTCGCTGATATCTTTGAAAATTTTAGGAATAATTTGTTTGAATTGCTATAAGCTTGATCCAGCACACTATCTAACAGCTCCCAGTCTTGCATGGGATGCTATGTTAAAATTAACGAATGATAGAATTACAATTAATTAGTGATTATAATATGTATTTGATGATCGAAAAAGGTATTCGCGGAGGCATTTCTCAATGTATTAAACGATATGTGAAAGCAAATAACAAATATTTAAAAGATTTTGATAAGACAAAGCCCGAAAACTATTTGTTGTACGTCGATGCAAACAACCTTTATGGGTATGGACTTTATGCAAAATTTACCATATAACGAAATCAAGTGGATGGATCCATAAAACTGTATACAACAGCAGAATGGAAAGAACAATTTTGGAAACTCACTGGCGACGAAGATTATGGATATATTTTTAGAAGTTGATCTTGAATATCCAACAAATTTGCATGAACATCACAAAGATTTACCTCTTGCTCCAGAACATTATAAACAAGAAACTTTGCACAACTCTTTTAAACAAAACAGAATATGTTGTTCATTCTAGAAATTTGAAATTCTATCTAGAACAAGGTATGATTTTAAAACATGTGAATAGGGTTATTGCGGTTTGATCAGAAACCTTTCATGAAAGAATATATCGATTTTTAATACTAGTATGAGAACCAAGGCTATAAGTGGACTTTGAGAAGGGACTTTTATAAGCTTATGAACAACTCGGTTTTTGGAAAAATCGATGGAAAATGTAAGAAATAGATGTGATATTAAACTAGGAAACGAAGAATTTTCAATGAAACAAGCTAAGAAAACGAATTTCAAATGTTTCAATATCTTTGACGACAACTGTATAGCGAGTCACATGTACAAACAAAAGGTTAAATTTAACAAACCGATTTACATAGGATTTTCAGTTCTCGACCTCTCAAAATTGCTAATGTACGAGTTTTATTTACAACAAATTAAAGAAGTTTGATCCAGATTTGAATCTGTGTTACATGGATACAGACAGTTATTTCCTAGAATTGAAACGAGATCCCTTTTTAAAATTATTAAAGAAAATATAGATGATTTCGATACGAGCGGACTATCCTAAAGATCACGAATGTTTCACTACTAAAAATAAGAAGGTAATAGGGAAATTCAAAGACGAATTGAACGGCGAGATATTAGAAGAATTTTGGTGGATTGAGATCAAAGATGTACTCGTACAAATATCTAGACAAAAATCCAGTTAGGTGTAAAAGGAATTAAGAGAAGCGTTGTAAATAAAACAATAAATATCGAAAACTTGATAGAGATGTTTGTTCGAAGATAAAGAAGAAATTTAGGGAGATGACTGTAATAAAAAGGCTATAAACATGAATTGTATACCATCACCATAAACAAACTGGCACTAAACGCTAAAGATGATAAGAGAAATTGTCCCTAGAAAATAAGATCGATACAGTACCCTTATGGCTATAAAAATGAAGCAAAATCTGATATATTAGATGAGTTAAATAAAACTTGGAAACTTTGACATGTAAATTGGAAGATGATTTGATTCACTGCCACAAATGCAAGAAAAAAACGAAAAATATAGATTCTAAAATCGTTCAAACTCAAAAACGGATTGTATAGAATTTGCCAGCAAAATGTTCAAAATGTAAGACAAATAAGAGTAAATTTATAAAGAATCCAAATGAAAAAACAAGTAAAGAAAGAATCTAAGAATAAGGAAGAAATCGAGATTGAAGCTAGAGAAAATTCATGCAACCAGTACGAAAAAGTTTAAAAAGAGAAAAATTATAACTTTAGGAATTGACGATTTATGGGCAGCAGATTTAGTTATAATGTCTAACTATTCGGATCAAAATGATGGATTCAAGTATATTGTTAAATGTTATTGATACTTTCTCAAAATATGCTTGGTCAAGAGCTATCAAAAGAAAAAAATACGGCAAGGATGTTTTCAAAAGCTTTCGAAGATATAGTAAAAGATGCCATAAGGATCAATCACAAACCTCCTAACCTACTTCATACAGATAAGGGTTTAGAGTTTAAAAAATAAAGAATTTAACGATGTTTTGAGGAAAATACAACCATTAAGATTTATCATACTGAAAAACGAAGAGAAATCAAGTATTGTAGAGAGATATAACAGAACTCAAAATGAGAGAATGAAAAGTAATTTTTGAGATTAATAAAAAACTTTAAATGGATCGATATTCTTCAAAAAATCGTAAACAATTATAACGATACAGTTCACAGCACAATCAAAATGAAGCCCAAAGACGTAGATAAGGATGCAGAAAAGGAGTTTTTAGAGACCGTTTTTCAAGTATGTTCCACCTGAAATTCACACGAAAACTAAATTTAAAATCAATGATCATGTAAGAATTGTTAGTAAAAAAACAACATTTTCGAACAAATATAAGAACAATTGGTCAAGAGAAATCTTTGTGATTTATCAAAT
Source organism: Homalodisca vitripennis (assembly GCF_021130785.1). NCBI lineage: Eukaryota > Metazoa > Arthropoda > Insecta > Hemiptera > Cicadellidae > Homalodisca > Homalodisca vitripennis. Next base: position 34,589 of record NW_025781266.1, on the reverse strand, counting down.
TAATAACACAGATCCTGTAACTTATAGTATAAAAGATTTAAATAATGAAGAAATAACCGGAAAGTTTTATGAATATGAATTGAGAAAGTCAAAGATTTTTTTTCTATATAAAATGGAGGCCCAAAAGAAATGTTTCAGTGGTGCAAAGAAATAAAAGGTTTTCAAGCTTTTTATAAAAATAAGACTAAAAAAGACGGATTTGAATATTATTGTAAGGATTGTCGTAAAAAATATGAAAGAGATTTATACGATAGAATGGAAAAATTAACTTTTAGAAGAGAAAGAGTGTCACATTTGTAAAGAAATTAAGAATATTTCTGAATTTAATAATCGACATTATAGTAAAGATAGAAAGGACGCTTTTTGTAAGGAATGTGCTAGAAGAATGTACCGAGAAAGTCAAAAGAAAGAGACTCATTGTGAATGTGGAAGAAACTCTTCAGTGGTTTACCTTATCTTCAAAAACATTTACAAACAAAATATCATAATTCGAGAGTTTAATAAAATTTATTAACATTTTCATCGTGTAATTTTAGATATTCTATAAATCAGTCGAGATTCTGCCATATTTGTAGTAAAATGATTTCCGTTGTATAAAATATTCAAAGATTCTTTCATTTGGTTATACAGATTGATAGAATTTGGTTCGTCATCAATGAACAAAATCTCTAATTCAGGATAATTTATTTTTAGATGTTTTAATCTTTTCGGTATTTCTCTCTCTTTTGAGCTCTGATAACGTAATAAGGATATTCCCACATTGTGATTCTTCTTAATTAACACAAAAACATGGTGTTTTTTCTTATCAAAATCTTTACAAACAAGGTCTGGTTTCATCAAGTCAATTTTTACACTTTGTTTTGCGATTATTTCCGTTTTGATTTCATCTTTAATTTGCAAGTGTTTTACTTCATCCTCTAAATATTTAATCTTGTTTTCAAGTTTGTACTCACCAAGTTTTCTAATAGAGGGCAAAACTTCTTTTGTAACCCAAGTTTTGAAGATTTTTGCCTCTTTTTTATGTGATCTCAAAATTAAAGAATAAAGTCCTGATTCATTGATGAAAATAGTATTTTTTTGAAAGTTAGAAGGTAGGGCAATCGAATGACCCACCTTATTTATTTCAGAATATGATAATTTATCATCATTATCAACATGCTCTCTAACTGCTTGTTTCGTATTTTCATATTCTAGAATTTCTGCGCAACATCTTTAACTTTAAACCAAAATTCGTTATTTTTATCCACAATCGTAAAAAAATATGTTTGTTTTCAAATCTAAGTTGATTATTGAGCAGATCCACAACAGACTCCATTTAGATAGAAAAAATTTAACAAGCAATTTTTATTTTGAGTATAAAGTCCTGATTCATTAATGAAAATAGTGTCAGGATGAAGATTTTGAAAGGGTCTATGGCATAGACTCTTGTAATTTATATATTTAAAGGCTATTTTCTCGTCATTATCAATATTATTTATGATAGCTTGTCTAGTATTTTCATATTCTAACACCTCTGCAACATCTTTCGCCTTAAACCAAAATTCATTATTTTCGTCAACAATTGTAAAGATATGTTTGCTTTTAAATCTAAGTTGATTATTGAGCAGGTCTACAACTGATTCCATTTAGATAGAAAAGAAATTTAACTAGTAATTTTTATTTTGAGAATAAAGCCCAGATTCATTAATGAAAACAGTGTTTTTTTGAAAGTTTGAAGGCGGGGGCGAATCACCCCTACCTTCAGAATGTATGTTTTCGAAGCTTTTTTTATATTTTGGGGTCCATTTTAATCCTTTTTCAATCTTAAATATATTGTTGTTTTACTCTCATTATTTAATAAATTTCCCTCAGAGTCTTGTATAGTTAGAACGATTTTTTGAATTCTTTTAATATTTTTTCTAATTGGAATATAATCGATTTCATTCAGTTTTTCACTGATTTTTGATCCATAAGGAACATTTGGGAAAAAAGTGTACAAAATTTCAGATTCTTTGTGAAGATGTTCGGTATGATTTTCAAAACTAGGTTCAACGAGATTACAATGTACTTCAATTACATCAAACGGTCTAAATTTTGGCGTTTTTATTTCCTAAATATACCTGATTTTGCTCAATAGTTTCTTGAACAAACCCTTACAAATCTACAATAATTGCTGAAAACATTATTCTTACTGGTGATTTTTATTTGAATTTTATTAGAGAGATAATTTTTTTGCATTTCAAACTTGTTTTCGTCAAAGTTTAAAGATTTATCTGATTGTTTGAATGTTTTCAGATAATTTTTAAGGGAATTTTTTTATTTGATCGAAAGTATAATATCCTTTGTTTAAACCATAATATTTTGTTACGTTCTTCTCACTAAATCCTATACAATAAGGAGAACTTTCACTAATATTTATTACAAAATTGTCAGAATAAAAACCGCTTAAAACCGATGAAATAATTTGATTCTTCCTCTAAATGAATAGGATGTTCCAAGTTTAAAAATAATTGAGAGCTTTCCTGAAGTCAACTTGAACAGCTTCATTTTCGCTATTTAAATGGAGAAATTTTTAAAACAAAAAGATCAAATAAAGCTTCAAACTTTTGAAGAAAAAAAGAAAGATCAACCAATCAGATTGTTAATTGTTGGTTCAAGTGGATGTGGAAAAACAACTTTATTATTGAATTTTATCTACAATAGGTTGATTCCTTATTCCAATTTGTATGTTTTTAGTAAATCTTTAGAACAAGACGCCTATAAAAAATTACAAGAAAGATTTGAAAATATTGAGAAAAACTTAAACAAAAAAATATCACATTTTTATAATGCTTCTGAGGACATAGTTCCATTAAGCGAATGTAAACCCAATTCGTTAATCGTTTTTTTGATGATTGTATTTTAGAAAATCAAGACGTTATTAAGGAATATTTCGTAATGTCCCGTCACAAAAACATATCTTGTATCTATCTTTCCCAATGCTTTTCAAAGGTTGATAAACAAGTTATTAGAAATAATTTGAATATGTTGTGTGTTTTTAAGCAAGACGATCACTATTCGAGAAAGATTTATAACAATTATGTGGGATCTGATATGAGTTTTAACAACACTTTATTGAGTTATGTGATAAAATTTGGAAGGAAGACTACGGATTTTTAACTATTAATCTAACTTTGAAGCCTAAAAATGGCAAATATTTGAATAAATTTTCTAATATAAATGCTGCTTAGTGGTCTGACAAATCTACTTGATAAAATATTTGTTACAATTATTTTTATATTATCTTTACTTTTTATTTACATTATGAAAATAACAGAAAAAACGGTAAATCTGTTCACGTTCCACGTTTGTACGTTCCACGTTTTCACGTTTCGTGTTCACGTTCCACGTTTCGTGTTCACGTTCCACGTTTCGTGTTCACGTTCTCGTTCACGTTCTCGTTCACGTTTTTACGTTCCACGTTCACGTTTTTACGTTCCACGTTCACGTTTTACGTTCCACGTTCACGTTTTACGTTCCACGTTCACGTTTTACGTTCCACGTTCACGTTTTTTACGTTCCACGTTCACGTTTTTACGTTCCACGTTTCAAAATTTTTCCTAAATAAATGGCGAACGTAACTTCTGAAGAAGCGAAAAAACTTGATCAAATCGAAAAGAAATTAATCAAAGAATTTAAAGAACAGATTCCGAATGGATGAAGAAGAACAAGAACTTATTCAAAAAAAATTAATCAACCTGTAACTTCTGCAATAAAAAATGTTGAGGGCAAAATTGAAAATGTTTTAAGCGATAATCAAAATTTAATGAATTTGGTTCCAGTTGTACGACCATTTGCTGATATTTCGATACCAGAATCTGAGTTTGAATTGCCAAAATTACCATCTTCAACACCATTTAGACCTCGAATCATTGAAGACTCTACCATAGTTGAACCAATAAGTCCTGGAACAACGGATATAATAATTTGGTGAAATTGGTAAAAAAATTTTCTTCCTAGAGCAAAGGATGATAAATTTGGTTTGTATTGGGACAGAAAAAAGAAAAGTTTTATGATTGGAAATTTGCCCGTGAATTTTGAACATAATGATATCATTATTAAAGATAAAACATATAAAGGAACTCAAGGTTTATGGAGATTATTAACAGGCACTGATGTTCCAAAAGACGGTTTTATATTCTGAAGAAGATTTGAAAAAGTATACAGAAATTTTATGGGAATCTGACTTCAATTTACAAAAATAATGATCCATCAACTAAGAAACCAAAGTCAAGTAAAGGTAAAAAATATCTCAATTTGATTAAACCCAATTTGGGAAAAAAGAATCGAAGGATCAGGTGTGAGAAAAATACAGTGATAATAAGATTGAATACAGATATATCGACGATTTGACAAAACTCGATGGAATTATTAATATATATTTTATGCTCAAGAGAAGGCTGGAAACAACAATTTTTTGAACGAAAAGAAAGCGATTAAAGATTTTATTTCGAACAAACTTGATGAATTGATTGAAAAACCTGATGGAATTAAATATTTAAAACGAATTTTGCCGGCAATAAGTTCATCTATGATTGAGGGTAGTGGACTTTTGAATGATTTTATCAACAATTTACCTTTTGAATTACACGTACCAGGCTATGAATATCTGGGACCTGGCACAAAACTTGAAAAAAAGATTGAAAAGAGGAGATCCTGGTATAAATAAATTAGATCAAGCTGCTATGGAAACACGATATTTTTTATGCAAAACATAGAGACACAAATTCCAGACATATCGCAGATAAAGTTTTGCAAGATAAGGCAATGGATAGATTTTTATCAAAAGATGCTAGTTTTAGGTGAAAGATTTGTTGCGCTTCCCAACAGCTGGAGCAATGTTTTTAAAGAGAAAACTAGGAATGGGAATCGAAGAGAACTTGAAATTTTAAACTATATAAATGGAGGTGAACGTAAACTTCAGCAAAAAATCAGAAAGAAAAAATAAAATCCGCTTTTAAGAAGAAAATACCCGTTAGTATTCAATTTAAAATAGATCAACTAAAAAATGGCGAAGATAAGATATTTTTTAACAAATAGACAATACAATAAACTCGAAAAACATAAGAAAAACAATAAAGGAACCAGAATAGAATTTTCTTATAATCAGTTGAAAAGAACTCAAAAAATGGTGGGACTTTTGAAAGATTTATTAGATTTTGGAGAAAAATATTCCAGTTGTTAAAAATGTTGTTCCTTATGTTTCGTAAAGCTGCTCCAATCGTTAAAAAAGATGTGATTCCTATTGTTCGAAACATTTTAAATTGGTTAGATAAAGAGTTGGAAAGATGTTACAGGATCTGGATTAGATGAAAAAACTTTGAATTACGTGAAAATCAAACATTGAAAAAAATTTAAACCTTTTAACATTCGGGGAATTGGAAGAAATCTGCAAAAATATTAAACATTTTAGAGGAATCTTCATGAGAGATACATTACCTGAAAAAGTTAAGAAATTTTGAATGTGGAATTGTGAATTTAGACTCGATTATGGGAAGTGGAACGCATTGGATTTGTTATTATAAAAATGATAAGAATGGCATGTTATTTTGATTCGTATGGAAGAATTGAGGACAAACCACCTATAGAATTGATTAAATATTTGAAAAAATCAAGCGTCTACTACAATGATTCTCAGATTCAAGTACTATAAAGATCCCCCACAAATTGTGTGGTCATTTATGTGTTTTTGTTTTGAATGAACTGAGTAATGGTAAAGATTTTAAAGAAGTTGTTAACAAATTATTGCTTAATAAATATGGATTCACAAAATATTTTTGACGTATTTGGTACACAAATTATTCCAAAATGTAGATAATAGTTTTGAGTTTTATCTTTTCTTATCCACTTATTACATGACTAAAAATTTTCGTAAAGGAATTTTGAAATTTTCTCTTATTAAATGGTGGACTACAAAAAGTATTCAGGCGATATTGAAAAGGGCGGAGTTTAAAAATTTCTATCCAATTAGTAAACAACATTTGAATGAACCGAATAAAAGAACTGAGTTTAATATTGATTTTGGAGATAACTTTTGCTCGTCTAACTTCCAGTTTTATTATTTCTGGAACTTTAACAAAACAAGATGGTCAAGCATATCTTGGAACTGATAATGTTTAGATTAATCGATAATTTTATACCGTTTTTATTTTCTAAGATTGAAGTAAGGAAAACACAATAAATTGATAAGAAGAAGTCGAAAACTGTGGCCAATTAAGCACAATTAAAGGAACTATTTCGTATTCAAAAAGTGATGTATATTTCTCAAACTTCTAATGGCTTTGAATCAGATTTTTAAATTTGGTGTTTTTGAAGCAGCTGGAAATTTATCTCATTTTGGATTAGGATTTTTTGAAAATGTTACTATTCCGATCTATAAAGGAGGATTTTATCTAAGTTTTATAAGAGCAGAAGACGATGATGTGATTCTGAAGACTGCAACTGGAAATGTTATGCCTGTTGATGGAAAAATAAACAATTAACGAGTTTTTCATTAGAGTTCCGATGATTGATTACAAAACCACGAGTAAAAATTCAGTTGATTGATGAAATTATAAAATCTCAAAACATCACGTTTAATTTTCTAGATTGGCAATGTATTGAGCAAAAAGGTATTTCCGTGAACAACTTATTCGTTCGATATCACAAATATTTATAGAAATATCTTCAATCCCAAGTTCGTTATCATTGGTTTTCAAAACAGATAGACAGAATAATCAAGAAAAAAATCCTTCAAAGTTTGATAGTTTGAATGTAAAAAATATCAGAGTAAAATTGAATGGTTCTTATTATCCAGATGAATTACAAAATTTAAACATTTCCGGTGGTCTTTTCAGAATCCATGTATCAGATGTATCAAGATTTTAAGAAAGTTACTACCTACAAAAACTATGGAAATGTATACAACCCCAAAGAATTTATAGCAAATAGAACCCATTTATGACATTGATACAACAAAGAGTTTGACAAATATTTCTAGTTCAAAGAACGATATAATTATCAATATGGATTTTCAAAATGCTGTTACAAACGCGATTTGTTATGTGGTTGTGGTTTCTGAGAAATTTTTAAGCCTATGATGTGATTAAGAACGATATTAAAGAAAATTCAGTAAAAATCGTCTTATTTTCTGTTGAGCGAATGTTAGCAAATTTCATTATTTCCGTTTATAGATTTTTCATTAAGATTTCTGGATTTTTTCATTAAAACAGCTTATAAATGTAGAAGCAAACATTGAACAGTAAAACAGCTATAGATTCGGTTATTTAACATTCGTGATTTCCTGTTTGATTTCTCAGATTTGTTTATGGTTCAATGGACAGTATTTTACATTGATTTTCTGACTGTCCCAAAAGTGTCCTAGGAACCCCATATTCATATCTACTTATATATATACACACACATACACACGCGCGCACGTGTGTGTGTGTGTGTGTGTGTGTGTGTGTGTGTATGTGTATTCAATTAGTTTGGTTATAAAAAAATCAAATTCCGTTTTTTTTAAATTCATTTTCTATCTAATATATTTCCAGTATTTTTGTTGGGTGTGGGTGTGCCCCGATTAATAAAAAGTATAACCAACGAAAACCAACTTCGGTCATAAAGCATCTTCTTCGGCTTTTTTATTTACTTTCAATGTAACCAGGTTCAATTACCTTATGTGCAAACATACATAGCTTTATACAATAAGGTAGGTTTTATATAACAGCGTTTTTAAACAGTATTCCTAGTGCATTAGATGGTCTATAGATCATTGGTTGCAATCAAAATTTAAAATTAGATAACGTCGTCGTTTGCAATCTGCATTACAGTACTGATCAAGCACCTTACAATATTGTAATATTTTCTCAAATTTAAATTCCAACACATGTTTCTGCCTCTGACGAAATTCAAACTGAAAAATATTAATAGCTGTTAAGTATCAGTTCTCTTTGTATTACGTGTCGTAGCGCAGTCTGCCGGATCCAATGTAAAACATTCAAAATCCATCAACAACTTTAAAAATTAAAAATTAATTAAAAAAACATTTTCCAGTGGACCAAATTGTGAGTCAAAACCATTCTCGAATTCCATTGAAAAGCACCTTACAATATTGTAAATATTTTCTCAAATTTAAATTCCAACACATGTGCCTCTGACGAAATTCAAACTGAAAATATTAATAGCTGTTAAGTATCAGTTCTCTTTGTATTACGTGTCGTAGCGCAGTCTGCCGGATCCAATGTAAAACATTCAAAATCATCAACAACTTAAAAAATTAAAAATTAATTAAAAAAACATTTTCCAGTGGAACCAAATTGTGAGTCAAAACCATTCTCGAATTCCATTGAAAACACACAACACATTTAATAAAAAATCGGTCCAGTCGTTTAGGAGGAGTTCCGTCACATACACACGACGAACACAAGATTATAAATACATATAAAACTATATGTATCTCGTATATATATATATATATATATATATATATATATGTATATATATATATATATATATATATATATATATATACGAGATACATATATATTATAACGAAGTCAATGTTGTCAATTTTCAAAACCCATTTTGTAACTTCTTTAGTTAAAGTATACATTTTATTAGTTTTTGTTTATTTTGAGGGAGCTTATTAGACAATCTGGGTCCAAGGAAATTAAATGTTTTTGTATTATAAGATTTATTTGTCCTAGGGCAAGTTAACACCTTAAGCACCTTTTTGTAACGATACTCATTCAGTTGATAAATTTCACGACTTAAAAAGAAAGTTTTTTAAAGTGTAATAAACAAAAAAGTAGCTATTGTTTTGGGCTGTTAGAAGTCCTTATAAAGATGTTATATCAGTCCCTCCCCCATTAAATTAATTGAGTAGCTAGCGGAAAAAAGACCTTTAAAAAATAATGTATTAAAAGTTGACTATTCAATTCTTATACCATCTTTGAAATTTGAATTTTCCAGTTTTACTTCCGTTTCAATCAAATAACATAAAAATCCCGATAACGTACCGCATCCACACCACTCCTTTAAACTTACCTCATCAGTGACGATGAAACCCTGTTATGGAAGGCCCAAGGATGGCAGACAGAGTACCCAAACCGAAAGTGATCCCCATGATGAGTCCTGTAAAGTTGGGAGAGAGGTCCAAAGGATTTGCTATACTACCCGTGAAGGACCCCCGCCGTCAGAGCTATTGAGACTGTGAGAAGAATTACCGCACTGGTTGGGTTGGAGACAAACGCCATCGTGCACAGACCTATGGCACTTCCCCACTGGGCTTAAACATAAAACAGTCATTTTAAGTATGCAATTTCAAAGCGCATGGTTAATGCTATGAAAGCTATTAGATAAAAATTAATTATAATTATAAATAATTAAATTAATTACCTTACTACATCCTTTTGAAGTAAAATAAGTGAATATATTAATTATTGTTAAGTGTATTTATTGAAAAGCACACAAGTATTCATTGTCACAAGCTTGTCCATGGCTAATATGAAAACGCTGTCCAAGGTGAACGTATTGAGATGAGATTTGTTTGTCTTTTTAAATAATAATGCTCTCTTAACAAAATAGATTTTTTTATTTCTGAGGGTATAAGAAAACTTTCAAATTAGTAATTAGTTACTTCCCAGTTTTACCATTTACATAAATTAACAATCGATGATTAGTAAAAAATAATTAATAATAAAAAATTATGATTCATATTATATAATTTGATTGCTTATAATAATTTTTATTTAAATATTATCCTTATTCATTTCATTTTTACGTATTGTTATTATTATTTGTTTACAATTTACTTATTAATTCGTGATAAATACATTTTTATCGTTAGCCAGTACGAAAGTGTTGAACTTTCTAACAGATAAATAGTTTAGTACTTATAACTACACTTCTAAAGACAGACTAATCCAATATATAATTATGCAACAGTATCCCTTTTAGCGTTCAATTATAAAACTCTCACCTATAGAATTCGATATCTTCCTAGATAGAGTCAGCGAAATGAATTCTTTCATGTTTATGAAATCTGCTATGTATGAGAATACTAATACCATTAGTAGACAGCATACTGGAGGTAGGGCTGATAGCAAACCATTCTGAAAAATAAATACTTTCTTCCAAGAAATGCAATAAAACCTACACCTATAAGTGTTATGGTTATATGTTAATTAGCATGATATGAACTATTATCTTCAACAACGGTACTTACACTTTTTATATCGTACCCATAAACGTGTCTCAAGAAGCTGGATAGTTCTGTTATTAGCGTCCATTTCCCCCAGTTAAAAGAGAAATGAGCGGCAGTCAATGCCCATACTGGCCTCGATGTAAGAATGTGCCTCCATGGAGTCTTCATACCCTATGGTGAAAATAACTAGGTACTTTGGTATTAATCCGAAAGGTACTATTTTTCTAAAACGAGGACTCAAAGAAAGGAAATCATTAGAAGGAACAGATTTTATTGTGAAATATTACGTCAGTATGACCACTGGATCTTGTCTTCTGCCTCCCAAAAAGAAGCGATGTCTGTGAGAAGGAATCTACTCTGTCCCTATCTACTATATGTTATTAGCCTATATTAATACATAAATAAATAGGTACGTATAATAAATATATAACGTTAAACGATCACTCACGTGATCTGAGCTTGAAATTTAAGTAATATATCCAGGGATGTTTTTTTTTTCGCCAGAAGTGAAGGGTGCTGCGGAAGGCGCCACCAAAGCCCGCTTTGATGGCTAGAGGCGTTTCCGATCCGCACTTTTCCGACCTCAAAACCACGTGCCAGATCAACCGACGTGATCTGATGGACCAGGTTGAAGTCTAGGACATGATCTTGGACGCTACTCCGCACTTCTGGCGATAAAAGAAAAACACCTCTCGAGATAGTACCTAAAGTCACGTGAGCGCTCATGATCGCTATCTTAAACTTTGGTACTACTAGTAACATATTTATGGTAACCTAATTTATACTGAATTTTACCTTGCGTAATAACAAGAAGTATTTAGGAACATAGTGACCACCTCCTCACCGTTATGACTTCCTTTAGGCAGGACACGAGAACCGATAGTCTGTTTTATGATAGTTTATATTTTTAGTTCCCCGGTAATAAAAAACTCTTCCGAAAATAGTGGTCACAGATAATAATAAAGTACCTATAAATTTGTAGAGGACTTTTCTTAAAATTTACAATTAATTTGGTAAGTACTTTGTAGATGTACAAATGAATGGCAATAAAGAAAAAATAATCATTAAGATATAATTTATTTTCAGAATGGTGCTGAACTTTATTCACCACTATATTTAGAGTGGATTATATTAATTCTACATCTATTTTATTGAGGAATTTATAATTTTTTTAGTTCTTCCTTGGAATCACCAATCTGTCTATCTGTTTTGCATTGCAAAATCTAGGTTATTGGCATTATCACTGAAACCTAATTTGCGTTATTAAAGTATAAAATTAATAAAAAACTACTATATGTCAATCAATTCCTACTGGTCATCATGAAGGAATTGATAGAGAAAACTTGTAGTGCACGTTAAAGTACTGACCAGGCAATCTTCAGAACGTCGAAGTTCGATGAGGAAACTGGAGCATGCGTGTTAGGGCAACAAAGTAAAAATTTTGAAACGTTGACAATCTATATTTTTTCAATAAGAGGTCCCCATAAAGATAAACCTCATAAGAAAATAAGGAAAAGGAATATTGTAATTCTGTCCATTAGTCAAAAAAAAAAGCAATTAAAGGATTTATTACTGTATGTATGAATATGTGTAGAATTGTTTTTAAGTTTCAAGTTTTCGCAGTAAACCGGTATTTAAAAATTGAAAACAAATGGAGAAAACATACTATAAAGAAAGATAGATAGGGCATGTATCAAAATGAACTTTTTGATTCATTTGTGTCTACTAACATTTGTTCAAGTCATGCCAACCTCTCGCGATACATTCTGTGTATTTGAGATAAATCAAGTATGGGTATTATTAATACGATCTTTTAAAGTAGCCCCTATTTATCAAAGGTACATATTAATCAGAAACATGTTGAGATTTAGTATACTTTAAAATAACATAAAAAACAACACGCCTGGTAGCATGAATGCTCATGCTGTCAAAGGTAAACATGTACAGCATTAGTTTTCAAGATATTAGTTTTCTAGTACTAATTATTATATTAATACTTGACTATGTGAAGAACTTCCGATGCGAGTAGTTATTATATACTCCCGCTCTCTGTCGCTGATGGGAAGAAGGGTGTGATTCTGGAGAGTCCGGCGCCCACAAACAGCCAGACCACAGACCACAATACACCGCACAGTCCGGTACAGTAGAAGATACTGGGCCAGCCCCACGGACTGGCGGCCAGGTACCCAGCTATGGGCATTGTCAGAACGGTACCGAATTGTGTACCTGAAACAATCAAATTTGAAGCATCAATATCGACGAATTAAATTTAATTTGTACTGCGTTTCATGTTATGCTATTATTTAAAATATATTTTAACTTCTGTCTTTTATTATTACTTTTCTAAACACCAAAAACCAAGTAAACCAAACCCTTTGCTGTTTAAAAATTTTTATTCTTTTTTAATAGTTTTTTGTACGATGATCTACAGCGTTTTTTCCATTAGATTTTACGAAATTGTATTTATTTGATGTCTTTAAAATGGCCTATTTTGGTCTAGTATACTCACACACTTTTAGTATGGAATAAGGTTGTAGTGTGGATGAGCAAGCTATGCATTTTAAAGATAAAGATTCAGCTCCTAAAGAAGGCAGTCAGAATCATTGCCAAACTAAATTGTAAAGATTGAGAAAGGTCCTATCGGTAAGAACCTTTTATTCTAATAAGTTTTTGGCAATCCGCTGGGATTGGTAAATTTAACTCTAATTCTGTTCGTGGAACTCGTGTTATAGTGTTGAATTCATGGTAGTTGAGATTCTAAACCTTTGAATTGGGGAAGCGATTGACAATATTACAGTACGAATTATGTTTTATTATTGGTTGTATTTTAACTTCAGAAGTATAATGGCTTTTACTGTCTTTTATGTAAAACGGGTTGCAAACATGTTTTAAGTACTATATATATTTTTTTGCTTACCACTCAGCACGATTGCTATTGTTCTATTTCTTTCCTGCAGTGGAGTCCATTTTGCAAGGTGAGTCTGTACCGAAGGGAGCAAAAATCCCTGAAAAATGTATTACTAAGAAAATATTACTTGTATTTTATTGCTAATAGTTTATAAAATAGTTTTAGTTTGTTGTCTGAATAAATAAATAGACAGAATTTCGTTAATATTTTTTTAATTGGCTGATGTGACTCTTAACTAAAATTGGTAAGCATTAAAAAGATTCAGGATTAAACGTTACTTAAAGAACTCCAATAAAGTTTATATAAACACATTTTTCACTCCAATTACATATTTTCTTTTTATTTACTCCTTAAGTTCCTGTACTTGTTGTCCTCCTTCTTAAGATAGCAATGGTGGAATAATGGTGAGTCACCTTGAATACTCATTGTTTTCTCTTTTAATATAGTATGGGTAATATTTATATGGTACAGGATTTACTGTACAAAAATGTATAATTTTGTAAGATAAAATTTTTGACTAAAACATTCTTTTTTAATTAAAAAAGATAAAAAAAATTAAAACCATTAAAACTGAACGTAACGTATTGCAATTTTCATGAGTGTTCTTTTAGAACTGAATCCTATCTGAGTTATGAACTATAAGGTGAACTGTGAACTACACAGTCAGGTACCTGTGCGAGACCGAGAAACTACTCTGCTGAGACTGAAGGCGAACCAACCGTAGTTGAGAGCGATGAAGGGGCAAAGTATACTTATGACGGCACAAACCAACATGGCAGCGAACATCAAGTACTTGGGTCCCCACTTGCGCGACAGATGACCTCCTGGGGCTGTCGTCAGGAAAATATCCCCAGAAGAGGGAACCCATAATGATACCCTTTTGGGAGCTAGTCCAAGACAGTACCTACAACATATAAATACGGTCGTGCATCAACGACTATATTTTACTTATGTACAATGTTGAATTCAACTAATATTTATGAACTTTCAATTCATTAAGGGTTGCTAAACTAAAAACCCGCCTAAATAAAAATGATCAGTCAATTTAAAAAAATAAAACATGAATTTAGTACATAAATAACTTATTTACCGGCAAATTAGGATTTAACTTCGCATTGTCGGTCATTGCTACAATAGCGATAGAAATATTGGAGCGTATGGCGAAGTCCAGGGCGTTAGAGGAAAACGTCAAAAGTGCCTGGCAGTGCCGAGTACCGAATCCTGGAACAAACAATGATAAAAATGTCTTAAGAGAAATAAATTCCGAATAGAGTTTTAGTTTGCCACCACAATAAAGTTGCCATTATGCTCGAACTGTTTAACTGGCTGATAAGTAAAACGCATTTCAAGCTAAGTATAATTTTTAATAAGGTTTTATCTTCTCAGTCAATAATTTTCTCTAATGTACCACTTTTGGTTTCCAAATATATGGTTCAAAACATTATTCAGAAATATATCAAACACGTAGTATTTTGCAATAAATTGTGCATGTTTTGTTATATTTTTCTCAAACAAAATTGTATGTCATTTGTGAACACGGTTTTTTATTAAGGTTGAGGTTTTTGCATTACTTTTAAAGTTTACCTAAAAAGATTATCCCAAATAGATGCTCCGATATCACTTAATGAGTTTGAGGTTGTGCCGAAGTAAAGAACTTAGTGATGGAGAACGTACAGTGATAGAAAGCGAGACTGGCATTGTGTATTTAGTTTCCATTTACAGTGTTCCTTGCTTATTGTAAACAGTTTTACATATCCCTTATATTAATTAATTTTGCAACGCTATATTAAACTTTTTAAGCTATTAATTACAAGGTTAAGGGCACGCTAGACTTTATGTCAGCGTTGGTTCTAGGAGAGCGACTCACAATGGACCGCTCCTTAATTCAAAATTTGTGAACTTCCAAGTAAATTAATTCGAAAGGTATCCTGTATCTTGTCATCAACTGAGCGGTAGTATATACTCCGTTAAATGCTCAGATGAATTAATTTTCGTAACTGACGTTTTAAGTGATTTCGGCTTCTTAGGTTATATTTTTTGTGGAACAATGTGGACTATTATAAGAATTTTATCATACCAAAAATGTCTGCAAAATATCTTTGCCTGACCGAGAAAAAGGATCTTGATATATTAGAAGGTATTTAAATGAGACGTTTGAAAATGTTTTGCAGGATGTATACATGGACCAGCTAGACATATACATGGACCAAAAAGGGCACATTTCAAAACTCTCAAGATACACACTAAAGATAACGTATTGTAAGATGAAGATACTTATTCAATCTACCGGATTAGAGATTGTTGTTACAATCAGTTGAACGCGCAATAGCAATGTTTGTAATTTTTGACAAGTTGATAATTTTGCTATGAGAACATTTTAAAAAGCTAGGTATTGGTGCATTTTGAAACAAAGACTTTCACGTAATCTGGTCAATAAATAGAACTTCAAAGTATAATATAAATCTTTGTCACTGCCCTGCAATGGGGCAGTGACATATTTTTGTTAGTTTAACACATTTCTATACTACAATAAAGTGAAGGAAATAACAAAATACCACCCCTAAGCCAGACACACTTGGCATACCACTTTACAAGTTAATTATTTAATTACTTGCAGTAATCCTGAAGTTTTTATACTGTACAATATTTGATTTTTCAGAAGGAAAAGTCGTTAAAAGTAAATTTAAAAATAAATAGGAGTAATTGAATTTAGAAAAGGCCGAAACATTATTTTTTTATCTTGTAAAATGAATTAATAGTTGAACAGTTGACAGTAACGCCATCGGTGGCTACAAACGAAAAAATGCGTCAAAATAGTACCAATCAGTAAAATATAAAATTTCAAAATGGTGATTGGTAATGCTTGAGAACTAAAAATATTACAAACTCACCTAACCACTCTATTTTACGTAGCAGTGCTATGGTTTTTAATGGCCGTTATCGGATACTGCACAAGGAAACACTGTAGTCACATTAAGTAGTAAAAGAAAAACATCATAATGCATTTTTCACTCATTCGTATAAAATAATAAGTATTATACCTTTAAGTGCATCACGATACTAAGTTTTACTTTACAAAAAACCTACTAGTTCCACATATGAGAATAAAAATGACTATATATTTCTGTACATTATATTGCATATTTCTGTAAATGATTACGCAACTAAATCTAAAAAGTCAGATACAGCAACGGCGAGGTGCCCAAAGAAGATGCGCAAGAGTCAACAGAATTGCGCCGATGCTTAATACACAAAAAGAACTGAAAAATTTTAACATGAATTTTTATTTACAAAACTTTAACTATATGGTAAACATTATAAATGTTAAATTTACAGAGAAATACTCAGGGAAATAAATAGAAAAACGTTTCTAGTGGTGTACAATAAATTTTGATGTGGCCTTTGTTTTCCACTCTACACGTATCAAAATAAAATTCTATCTATCACCAAACATTTTACAATATTATAGTTACGCTAGCTAGCATTAGAATTCCTTATCAGTTCTTGAAGGTGGTTCATGTGTATATTCTTCTCTGAATACACAATGTTTTTGACGTGTAACCCGAAAATAACCCTGTGGCGCTAAGTCTGGACTTCTTGGTCGCCATTCTATCGGCTCCCTCTCTTGAAGCTTGTCTTTCAGAACATGCCGAACATGGTTATGGAAATGTGGTGGAAAACCATCCTGCTGGAAATAAACTGGACCTTCCGTACTTTCAATTTTGTCTGTTTGGGGAAATGCAAGAGAGTTCCACCTCATCACAGTAAACTGTACCGGTTAAAGAATTGTCTAGAAATAGATATAGCTCCAAACATCTGTTGTGTATAAAAGCAAATCAAACGTTGACTTTTTAATTGTAGCGTAATGCTTGAAAAACTCATGTGAGGAATCTATCTCCCAAGTTTTACAGTAACTACGACTTCCATGACCATTAAGTTGATTCGTCTGAAAAATACCTGTAAAAATCATCATCCTTACGCAGAAAAGGTATGCGATATGCAAAATTTCAAGTTTACGTTTGCAGATCCATAGTCAGTGGCTATATTGATAATTTTATAAGTTACATTAATAATTTTTGTAATAAAAATAATTATGATAAATGTGTCTGTTCTTTTCGGACCTCCCTTTAGAGTGCCAATTATTCTTATATTGGAGTTGGGAGTATACAGGCATCACCGGCTATTGTATCACGTCAGTTTCCAACTGGTATTGTAAATAATATATACACTTTGATGACAAATCTGTCAGTTTACACACATTCAGTCCAATTTGGCGAATTGTAAGGTACCGTGTTTGATTTAATATTAAAATTCATATTCTGTAATGTTAATTATTAAAGCAATTTTTATATTTAAAGATAATTATGAATAGATTCATTGGGAATTTTACAAAATAAACTTTTGCTTGAAAAATTCACACACACATATACAATAATATAAGTTTATAAATAAATCTTTTAAGTAAATAAAAGTTCCGTCTTTTTAACAACTTTTCTTTCTAATTATAGTATTTACACTAATCATGATGTATTTTGGATTGTACATAAGTACAATTCCAGAAATAAAAAATGCCCTCTCTAAATTTGGGTTACACGCGAGTTAAACTTGGCTTCATGAGCTAAAACAAGAATATAATTTTTCAACAGAATGTCTTAAAAATAGTTATAATGATATAGGTATTGATTTCATAATCTATTCTTTGAAATAGCTTAAAGCAGCACATACTTATGTTAAACCTTCAAAAGCTCCTGTTAAATATAACCTCACACTAATAGCCGCAGGCTCTTAAATTCCAGGAACCACACAATAACATTAGAACGGGATAAAAACCTTGATTTGAATCATTACAACTCTATCACCTCTCATATAATTGAACATGTCGAAGCCCTGCTCGCTTGCATACAACTCATTCATAACCCTCATTCATTAAAAAGTACTCTGTAACTTTCCTCACATAGATTTACATATAATTTTCATACTCTTTTCTGTTTGAGTATAATGAAGTATTTTTGCCGCAGACTTCGTGCAAGGGAAATGTTACCTATCGTAGAATTAAAATTATTCCCCATTCCTATAAGATACTTTAAATAATAGCCCTTAATTAAAATTTTCTCAATTCGGTCTTACAAAAGAATGGTTAAATGCAGTTAAATAATGTGTATATAGGTGTATTGATATTGATTGTAATTTTATTTATATATATTAATCAATTATATTGAGACTCTTTATGAATGAATTAAATTTCTTCGGATTAAATTGAAGTGATAACACCATTATTCACCATCTTTTAACACAATTTATAGAACGACTGACAGAAATCTTTCTGATTAGACTGCATCCGAAAATCTTACTAATCACACAAATTAGTGGAAGTAGCAAATCAGTTTGCTTCATCTTGCTTAATAAGATCTGAAGGTTAGTGTTCTATTTGACCGGTCCTGCTGTATTGAACCTCATTTTCTTAAACTCCTTATCGCAGAAAACGAGTATCGGTTGAATCTACGCTTCCTGAAAGACTGGAAGAAGCTCAGATAGTGGTACCTTAGGAAGTACTTTAGCAGTTACTTCAAAACTCAATAAAAGTGCTTGTTTTATTTCACTGAGCTATAGGTATGGGTTATATCAATTGTACATTTTTTCACAGTATTAGAGAGATTATACGATTAAAACAAGTAGAATACATTAATGAACATTGCGAAAGACGTAGCCATCGATGGGGTCCAGGGAGTCTAGAACCCCACAAATTTTAATTATATCCAACTACTATTTTTAGGAAACGATTGTTATTATTTAAATAATTCAGTAGTACTGACATGTACTGCTGAAAGATCGTTCACAAATTGAACATTGAGAAGGGTCAATAACTGTTTAAGGAACAAAATGGGTACTGAGTGGTTGACTACACTTGCCTTACTTTCTGTCCAGAACAGGAAATATCAGTCGTCGTGACCTCCCCCACAATTTTTTCTTGGCTCTTGATCTCAGCGTCTATTTTCATATTTCACACAGTATGAAACATGTTGGCTAAAAATTTACAATTTGTATTATATAATATTAATGTGTCATATCGAAACGGTATTTCAAAATACTAGTGTAAGAAGCCTTTTTCTAAAAACAGCCCTAATTATTTTTCCTCGCGGAGAAGGAATGTTTTTCCTCAAGTATTCATAAGTAGCACATCATAAAGACCTCTATGTAGGTTAACATCAAAATTCCCTAACTTAATTGCCTTTAATATGTTAGCCTATTTTTCACACTGATAAGGGAACTTTCTAAGCCATCAAAAGAGTTAAAAGGTTAGAACAAGTCCCCGCCTTTAAGGTTTATCTTAATTTACTCCACCAACGAAGCAGCCTTGTTAATGGAGCGTACTTAATTTGTTACAAATATGTAATGCAATATAGTCATAATACAAGGGGAGTAAACAACATAACATAACATAAACTGTTAAACAAGAATACTAATTTAGTGAGAGTACAAACAACAATAAACAATAGCGCTTAACTAACCTGGAGGTCTCGACATTGTGTGAGGAAGTGCACCACGAGCACACGTGTAAGCTACTACTGATAACTTGGCTTACTCACGCCAATCAAATATGCAGAACAATAGTTTCTGAGCCAGATTGATTGACATACGCGTTCACAAAAATGGATATCAAAGATTAATTTATACTTCGCATGAAAGATTACCTCGAAATTTACAGTACGTGTTAAATGTTCTATTCTTATTGTATTAAATAGATAGTTTTTTTGTAATAAAATATAATCTTCATTGATAATTTTATTTAATTATACAAGGATATTATACAAAATTAAAGGATTTTGAACAATACTTAGTTTTTAACCAAATTAATTCATTCTGTCCATTCTAACCGAATTAAGATTAACAAGTTTATACATACAGGTGTATGTTGTTAAAGTAAACCATTGATGAAATAATTTGACAGTGATTTTCGTGATGATAAAAAGTACTTGCTCTACCTTGTTCTTCTTGGATTTGAGCCTGATCGAAAATATAATGACCTTGTAGGTATGAAAGTTTGAGTATTAGTTAGTTTCGTGTCTTAAATGTTAACACCCAGGAGGAATCAGTGGATTTTCAGAATTTACTCGCATCGTAACAGTAAGTGATTAATTAGTTATGTATATCAATAGCTGAAAGTTTATTCTTTGAAAGGCACGTACAGGTATATATACAAATATTTTCAAATAATGAATCTAAATAGTTTGCACATTCTACTATCATTTTCTGAACCCATCAATCATGCCTTCAAGTACTCTCTTTTGGAAATTCGCATTAAAACAAACTAACAGGGTACAAGTAAGGAAGCACGAAACAAAGGTTTCATATTTAATTTTTGACGTGACAACGTCTTAAATTAGGTTGCGGCTCGGAGTCACTCATGAAAAAGTGTAACGCCCGGTAACGTTACGATGCCCGTCCAGTGGGTCCGCCGCACGGGATAAAGCAGATAACTATGTTTATTCATGAAAATGTGGAGTGCTTAGATTCGTCATTTACAACAACTACAAACAATAAAGGTAAATAATTGTACACTGATATTTCATTATCGTAAACTATGATTGATTGATTAATTGTTAGATTGACACAAAAGTTGAGAAACTGAGTTTATAGGTTATGTCATACTATTGACAAATGTTGATAGTGTTAAGTAAATTATTAGTTTAAATCACTCTGCAATCAATCGTAATTCAGTCGATTGAGAAGAAACAGCGCGTATTGCTAGTCAAACATTTAAAATAAACAAATTATAACCTCTAACCTGTCATAACAGTGCGACCAAACAAACGAACTAAACCGACCAATCACCACGCGCGGAGTTAGAATTTAACTGTGTTTAGCAAGAATTTCAAATTCCAATTTTAGTAAATGTTTTATTCAACTTTACCATTTACAATAACAAATTTTAATTAATTTCAAATTATGTACAATGTTTTAGTAAACAAAATATATTTCTATAGTTAAAATTTGTGAAATTATTATTTTCATTCAATTCCTTGTTCCTATTGTGCAATGTAATAATATTCATATCAATACATATTCTACCGAGAAAAAGACGTTGTCACGTAAAATCTTCGCCCGAAAAACCGACTTTACAGGCAACCATAAGTTTTTTTTTTCGCTATTTATGGAATAATGGATATAGTTGCAGTTCAATTAAGAATAAAATAAGAAATATAAGAAATAAGCATGAATTCAATTACGATTAATGGTCAAAAAAGCACAAAGTACTTCACAAAGATTTCATTTACCAATGGATTCTCTGAAGAAAAATATAATAAAACATTTTCGAACCTACATCAAATAGACCTTATTACATATTTAAAATTCCTATAAAAAAACTAAGAAGAATCCTTTAAAAATATTTCTGCATTTGTAACTCTTCTTGTACAAGAATTATATTGATCATAAAAATATCAACGTAGAACATCAATTTTAACTCAAATTAAACTTCAATTTAAAGTGTTGGAGCATTAATTCAAAGCAAATATATATCATAACTTACATAACATCTCAACAAATCACTTCAGATTATAATGTATTGAAAAAAGATAAAAAATAATAGGGATATAAATTTTTAACCATAATGGGAGTTATGGCTAAAACAAATAGCCTGTTAACAAATTTTGGAGAGTTATCATTTTTTATGCAAAAATCGATATAAAACGTTTCAAAAACAGAATCTGTCTTATAGTGTTAAAACCTGAACATGAGGTGAAACATGCACAAACAAATACAACTGGTTTTTTTTTACTTCGGGATGGAAATTAATAGTCTGGGTTGAAATCTATGTCTGCAGCCTAGATAATTAGTATATGATTAGTAGTACCTGACTTTTCAGATAATACAGCTTACTTCCATATGGTGACTGTCTTTAGCATCGGATGCAATATCTTCTCATAGACTAACAAAACCATCTCGCACTGTATCCAAATGTTCCATGTACTCTGGTTGAAAATTACGAGTTACGTTATCCCACTGCTCGCATAATCACAAACTTGGCTTATTATTCTGATTGTACTTACAAAAATTCCCATTCCTCTAGAGCTATAGCTCCACCCGTTTCCCATTACTATTGTACGGCCTGTATCAACTTCTCCCATTTTTCTAGCGCTCAAATATTTTACTGGGAATGAGTAGGATACGTCTGGGAATAAAATTAGCTTGTCCTTTCTACTATAAAAGACATTCTAATCGGTTGTGGTTTTAAATACTAATAAGTAATAAAAATAATGCAATATAATAGGCGTAGTTAGTTTACGTCCTACATTTTAATTATGGATGCTCTCATTATGTTTTTTACATGAAGAGGATTGTTCCAGGGCTGAACATCAGAAGATCCGAATACTATAAAGATCAAGTTTCCAACGAAGAATATACCTGCGGAGATGTAAAAAGCAATCATCCACTCGTCTCTACTGGCCTAGAAAATATAATTTATTATTAGTTTATTTTTAAGGATATTTTGAAATTCATATTTTGTATTGAACTTAACTAATACATTAAAACTCTACCATTACAACTGATGCTGCGCTCTTCATCATTAAAAAAATCGCCAAATAATGTCAATGAATTCAATAAAGAATTTTTTACTGTTTGAAAATATAAGTTTACTTCCAAAAATCGCATCTTCAAAATTGATATGATTTTCAAGAACTATATAAAATATTATTTTATGACATATTTAAGACATTGTACTTTTGTATTAGAAAAGAAATGGTAGAATATTTAGCAGAGAAATAGAATTTTAGAAGTAATAACTATAAATAGAATGGTAGTAGTAATAACTATATGAATAGTTTCATAAGCAATGAAACTAAATGGTTAAATGCACCCATTGGCGTTAAATGTTGAGTAATCTTCTCACCTCGTCTTTGACTATGAAACCAGTAACCATCGGAGCGAGGAAAGATGAAATGTTGCCCAGACAGTTGACGATACCCATAAGAACACCTGAGAAGTTTGGGGAAAGATCAAGGGTGGTTGCCAGGTACCCCATATAGATGCCAGCTCCTAGGGACACCGATGTGGTGAGAAGAACTACAGCTCCAGTGACACTGCTGGAGATGAACGACATTCCCACAAGAGCAGCCGCACCTCCGCAGTGAGCTGTAAACAAATATAAATATGTAAATTTTACTGAGAAATTCCTCAGGTTACTTAACCTAACCTGACACAATCTAAGATTATCTTATTTAAGGGTTAAAATATCACACAGTTAGCATTCAAAATATGGCAACATATTGTTGAATGTGTTCAGATTGTTTTAATAATTACTGAATCCTCTCTTCACATAAAAGATTTTTAACAATTGTTATCTACTTAGTTCTCTAAAAAAATGCTGCAATTTTTAAGTCCGCTTTATCATTAAATGATTTTAAGGAATGTGGTTACGTTTACGTAAGTTTTTCGACAGTAATAAATAGTATACTATCGTAAGATTAAGCCGTATTTATTTTCTGAGTGTTAGCAATGCCTATCATTCGCGGAGTTAGAAAATTGTAATTTCTGTCTGTCTATCTGTCAGTAAGATATCTTGAAAACGATGGACAAGATCTATAAACTTAAA
Organism: Homalodisca vitripennis; assembly: GCF_021130785.1. Classification (NCBI taxonomy): domain Eukaryota; kingdom Metazoa; phylum Arthropoda; class Insecta; order Hemiptera; family Cicadellidae; genus Homalodisca; species Homalodisca vitripennis. The sequence goes on along the minus strand of NW_025781266.1, from coordinate 10,883 downwards.
TGTTTTATAAAAACCTTATTTATAAGAAGGTAACACTGAGTTCAATGATGGTTTAAGGGATTTGGTTCAGCGTTAATTGATATTTTTACAATGTTCTTATGGATTGTTATCATGTACGGTTATATAAATATGTGACAATTTTTTTCACAGAGTAAAATTGAAATTAATACAGTGGAAGGTAAGTGTTAAAATTCGGTGACAAGATTTTATTCCTACGCACTCTTTGGTTGTAATAGTATCTAGTTTACCGTAAATTCAAACATTCTGTAATGAAACACAACCTAATACATTAATATTTAGAGAGAAACTGTTCATGTTTAGACTTTAAATTTTGCAAAAAAACGTCATTTATAAATAGCCAAGAATAAGCTCTATGATGGTACATGTCAAACCATGAAGATTGGCTGAACGTCATTAAAAACTGTCACTTAGTTGGCTGAGACGCCTTTGTTAGCCTGTATGTAGCTGGATGTAAACGTTTATTTTCTTTGTAGTTGTCTGTCCGTTTCTGTCAACAGGACATTTTTAAAATGAAAAGATTTGAAACTATAGATTTTCCACCTTAGCGAATCCTGTTACGTGACAAGTGGTGTGGCGTACACCTACTTTGTGGGTTACATAAATACGGGTTTTGTCTTTAGAAATTTCTTCGAAAACTATGATCTCTATTGAATTAATTTACGATGATTGTGAAAATATCTATACTGTACACCAGCTCTCTACATAAACATGGAGGGCTGGAATAGGAAATCTTCTTCGTGATGAAGAGTCTAATACACTAAAACATATCAGACCCACCAAGGGACTATTTTAAAAATTAATATACTACCCGTTAAAAAAGTTAAGGAACATTCCGTATGTATCCTTGGACAATATTTATTTTAATTTGCTTATCCTTACCTAAGCTGTTCCATATCTTCCTAGATGCGCTGAGTGGCAGGATACGTCTGGCGTTGATGTAGTCTGCAGCCCAGGAAAATGCAAAAGTCAGTAGACACATGATCAAGTAAGGAAGTGAAGATATGAGCCCATTCTAAAAAAAATACGTTTCATCTTCTTAGTAAGCAGAACAAAGGATTGTCTATGGCTCTAAAAGGTGATAAATTGAAAAATATGTTTTACAATTATCGTGAATCATTAAAATAACTTGCTAGAAATATTATCCCAAATATAAATGAAATTAACGCTCGATTTTATTTAGATTATATAAAAAGGAGCTATTTGAAGGGCACAGGGGAAGAAGGAGTTAAGGACCATTTAGCAAACTTTTCAGAACAGTGAAAAACAACATTAAATTTGTGATATAAAAAAAAGTTTATATTAAATAATTTTGAATAATTTGTATTAAGGTTAGATATTTAATATGTAAAGCCATTCTAAAGTTTTATTTTGATAACTCTAAAAATAATATTTAAAAAAATATTTCCTTTAAGAACTACCTAACTCTGGGCGAAAAAAGGGGTTATAGACACGCTAATAACTCCTTTTTCCCCTGAAGTGTCTTTCTTAGTAGAAAATTTGAAGATAGCACATTTCTCTCTATAATGGTTTTGGATCAAAAATTAAAAAAGGAATGCATGAAAATTAAAAACAGCATTTATTTTATTGTTACGAGTTCTAATACATTATTTTGCTTTCTTCTTTTCCTTTGTGCAGTGAGGCAGATTTTCAAAGTATTCCCTGGCAGTCAGGTTTTTACAAAACTTAGTCAATTCCATCACATCTTGATATTTTTCATTAGATATTGATAATCTATCTGTAATCATACACAATACACTATCAGTAAAAACTAAAGAACAGAAAATATAGGCCTAGGTCTATTTTATAAAAGTAAATTTATGCAGCTTTGTAAATTTACAACATGTAAGTGATTTAATTTTGAAAAGTGCCTTTCTCAAGGTTTATATTAAACAATCATTTTAGTGCTAGCCCATAAACTTATAAATTACCTTTCAAAGAAACGTCTGGAAGAGTAGTCTTGTCAACAACAAATCTCTTTCTTTTAGGTAAGGTTATGGCAACACTGTCCCAGTGGCCACTATAATTATTCCTGAAGTATATCAGACGTTCAGATGAGCAAGTCACTTTTATTTCTCTCATAGGTCTTATCAACACTGGGATTTTCTTTTTGTAAGTAAGTTCTAGAAATTCTTTCCATTCCATCCAAAAAGTGTAGTCAATTTCTTCAACCACAAACGGTGATGGGTTTTGGCGAGCCTCGCGAACGTAATTTGCCCATTCTGATGGGGTGTCAGCCCAAAAGTTAGATTTTATTCGACCCATGTTCCGGTCGCATTCAGTATATGAATGTCCCCTTATCGGGTAAGTAAATTGAACATTTTTAAATCTGTTCTTAACATGTACCAAATAATGAAGGAAACGGTACACAGTCAAATTTTTATTTTGTCCCCCACAGGAGTCTCCGAATATGTGGAGGTTTTCTACATCTTCAGGCAAGTGTTTTTTCGACAAAATGAAACAACATTTGGCATATGTTGTCGCTTCCTTTACTCCCTTCGCACTCAGAATACATATAGAAAATACTTTTACCACTACCTAGGATGTGTACATTAAATGAATATACTGACAATTGCCTTTTGTAATAGGCGTCGTTTGTTGTCACATTAGGCACAGACAAATTTCGACCATAGTCTATACAAATTCCCTCAAATGAAGGTGTTTTCTGTGATGCCAAACGTGCCTTTTCTTTTGATATCATAGAACTTTTCAGCTTTTAATTTATGAAGTTTTAGCTGAGTCTCAAGGGTTTTTATTTCATTAGTCACTGTTAATTTGTCATCTTCATATTTAGCTTCTTTTAATTTTACCTGTAGACTACTCAGTTTTACGTTAGTTGCATCGCAAAAACTACACGTATCCGTTCGCGGATAGCCAAACGATATGTTGAAGTTTTGTTGCATAATGGATCTATAGGTCTCATATGAGCATTTTTCGTCAGGGTATTTAGTCTGATACATTTTGTGCATGATTGAAATGTTTAAATCGTCAGGAAGGTACTTCTTAGACGTATCATGCAAACAGTAATGGGCACCTCTGCCATTGAAAAGAAGTTATATGTTGCTTAATCAAATTTAAAGACTCATTATTAATTTTGTGTGGTCTGTTGGAGTGCTTACCACGTTGATCTTTAGGTGAGCACCCAGTCATCTTTAAACTGTTAATTAAGTACTCAACTTTCTTTTGGGTAATCCCATGGATTGAGATAAATGCCTTACGGCAAACTTCCCATTCAAAAACGACTCCGTTTTGGCCTGATCTTACTTTATATTTGCAAGATACATCTCTTACCTTTGAAGAGTCAGAGGGTATTTTAGGCCGCCGTTTTTGAACCGGTACAATAGAAATCAGACCACACAGATAAGAATTTTGTTCGTTAGTGGTCTCCAATAGGTTGAATTGTTGTAAAATCTTATCTCTTATTTCCAATGTTAGGCCTACTTTCTCAAAACACTTATATCTACACTTACAAGATGCACCAGCCTCATGTCCCTGCACCCTCATTTTCTTGGTTACATCACACATTCTTCCATGTACTTTACGTTTTCTAGTTTTTTTATCACTCTCAGGACACTCCACATTTTCACTTTCACTCATTGTTTGATTGTATCAATTAAAACAATCTACAAAGTAAAATCCCAATTTTAGTAGTCACAACTAACCTCATTCACCACACAAAACAATCTGACTGAAATGAAAACAATAGCTACTAGGATCAAAATAGAGTACTATTTACATCAGCTGAGTCATTACCTGATTCCAGTTAATTTGGAAACAGATAGCTCTAGTAGTAACTATTATAATTGTAAAAAACAGATAATATAATTAATTGGCTTGAAACTTCACTTCTTTCAGTGTGATGATTGTAAAGGAACACACTTTCAGTCATGCATTTGACTCCTTCTTTCCCAGTAGCGCTGCACGTAACTCCTTATTCCCCTGTAGCCAATATTTTCAACTATTAATTTATTAGTGATATAACCCGTTTTTTCCCGCAAATGATATAACCACGTGAATCCATTTCTTGCCTGCTAAGCAACGGTGAAATAAAAAAAAAATGTGAAAAAATTGAGTTAACTCCTTTTTCCCCTGTGCCCTTCATTTGCTAAAACCATAAATTAAGTAAGATTTATAAAATTAATTAAATTGATTAAGAAGAATCTAACTTATAAACCTAATGTTTCTAAAATCTAACCGTAAATTAACCACATACATTTTGCTTGATCACTGAATTCGGACAGTGAGTGATTAAATGTATTGGCTGGGTGTATATCACTTAGAGGAACTGAAAAAGTTTCATTTCCGTCTGTCTTTCTGTCTGCCTGACCGAACCAACAAAATTTTGATTGAAGCATATTTCGAGGTGCATGTCACTTAATATGATTTGGCAGAGCGTTAGTGAAAATGTTTTGTTTCATGGCTAACCATAACGGCAAACAAAATATTGTAGTAAACAATTGTACTCAATTGTTTACTACAATAATTGTACTCAATTGAGTAAAAAATTTTACTCAATTTGTAATAAACAAATTGAGTTAAAATCATAAGATACAACATTTGACATAGAAATATACTTTTGCAACCTTAGCAAAGCCTGTTGGGCTGGCTACATGTGTGGTGAACTCTTACTTTTTGCTAATTTTAGTAATGAAAAGTAATAAAATAACTCACACATTTTAAGTCAAAACGAAGAACGTGACTTAGGTAGTTTGGTAGCTGTGTGTGAGAAGCATCCAGTAGCCCCAGTTCTGGCAGAAGTGGACGGTGATAAGAGCCAAAAACTGGTTAACTGACGTCATAATAGACTTCCATGGAGTTGTAAAGTGCTACACGTAAAACAGAGAGAACCAAGAAAAAAATTAAGCAATATAACATTGGATTCCGCATCTATTCTATTGTTGCAAAATTTGTACTTATTATGAGCTTGCAGGGAAAGGAATTTTCAAGCATGGGTGTTATTAATTTATGATCATTGCACTTGCAGATGCAATGTACTGTAGATAATTTTAATATTTATTAACAGATATTGTGTTTAATTGATGCTAATGCACACATGCGCTTTGCCAGTTTGTTTAAAATAAGCTGGAATTGATTCTTATCTTATGACATTTACAAAATATAGTTATTTAATGATTTGTGCAATTTTGATATATACTAATTAATAAAATGTTTATTTCTACTTAATCTTTCACAAAACAATACAAAGTAATTACGTTCTCATTACACACTCGCATTGTGCAATTTTAATCCTTAGTGCCAATGTCATATGCAGACTGTTAGGAATAACTAGATGGTGTTAAGTCTTACACGTTGGCATTACTCATTTATTAAAATTTTATTAAAATTAATTTAAACAGAAACCTAAACAATACTCAGTAATATAATATTATATCAAGTGTAATGTGTGAGGCTAGTATAGTGGTATCTATTTATTTAAATGTATGTCTCGTAAGTCCTAGCTCTTCAGTATCTGTCATTAATGATCTGAAAATATGGTCATTATAGTCCACGCGGGCCATCTTTCTGTTAATGTGCTTCAGATTTTAAAAGACGATAGCTTATTGAAATCTCTTAAAAATCACCCAACATTTTCTGAGTGTTGCAGGGCACGATAAAATCATTACTTAGTGGTAATTCCAAAGTAGAGTAAGAATTCGTTTGATTGTAGAGTAAATGGCATCACTGATATAGAATTATTTAGAATCTAAACTAGTCATCTTAGAAACCTTAAATGAAACCTCAGTCATAGCCAATGAGTTCGTGTATAGTACGCCTACAAACAAAAGAAATTTAGGATAGATTTACCCTATATTTTATATCTGGACTTTTTGCAACCTTCAGATACCGAACGATCAGACCCCTGAAAGCTTCTGACGTCCGAGTATACACCTCCTCCGGGTTGGCTTAACCTTTTAGAAGCTCCGAACTACTATAATATGAATTATCTGTATCTCTCAGTCCCATACACCACACACTGGCATATAGAAGTCTTCGAAATTATACAGTCACACGTATCTGTGATACTGTTTTCAAAGATTTCGTGGACAAACTGGCTTGTGGTGTATATTTTCTTTGTCTGTTTTTACCATTTACAACAATCCATTCTTTGCAAGCCTTCATTTTAGTAATTAACAAGTAATTACAATTGTAAGCTCTATTCCCACCTCAGGAGGGTTCTTTCAGAAGTTTATAAACCAGCCAGAGCCAAAGCAAAACCAAGATAATGTAAAATTTCGTGTGTGTGTGAAAATACAGGACAGATTGGTAGGAATTGTTTTCAAAAGGAAAATCTGAATGAGCATTTTATAATAAATCAAAATCGAGCTGTGGTTTTTTTAAAATGTGGGTAGATACAGAAAGGTAAATCATGACAAAGAAAATAGACGGCAGGCCGGTAGTTCAAACCTCAATGCATAAAGCATCGTAAACAGATGTGCACATTACCGGTAATAAAAGCTGACTTGGCTAAACACAGTTATCAAAACATATTAATTTGATACTGGGACATTGCCCGTAGGTTTATTCAAGTGATATATAAAAAGAATAAAAATTGGTTTTGCTACTGCCGATTATCAGGAACGGAAATTAAAAAGAGGAAATAGCATATAAGACAATATTAAACACAAAGTATTTTTCATAAAATTACATGTTTCTAATACACTTAAGTCTTAATCAAATTAAACGAAACTCTGGAGAGCAATAAAATATGGTACATTTGCTGTTTGAGGTGTTCACTTGTTGATTCAACCACGCAAGATTTTAGCATAGCTCTATTTGTTAGGACAATTTCTCAGACCTGCCTATCATAGCAATGATCATAGTATAATTTCTTAAGAGCTTGTCATAATATTTGCTGAATAATCTTCAAATTATAATGAAGCTTTATTTTAATAACATGTAATCTATTAGACGCTTTAAGAAATTTAAATCGAATTTGCTGAACGACTTTCAATATATCTTCAAGATATCTTGATGTTTAGAAAATAAAACAAGCAAAAATATTCAAACATTTCTAAAATTTTACATCAAGAGATGTATGTAATAAAGACCATAGTAGTATTTCATTATTTTATGTATTCTGTGATGGCCATTATAAAACTTTAAGCTGGAATCCATATAAGTAAAATTTTGATTAATTCTGTAGGAACACCCGAGTACAAAATCTAGTGAGTTACCTAAATGACGAATTTACTGATTTAATAATAATATAAAATTCGTTTTATGTATCCTACATAGTTTAAACTAATAATATAACTTCTAAGATGACGTAGTTGTATCATAAACTGACACTATTTTCAGTAGAAACTTGTGATAGTGAAGAAACTATGTAGTGACGCTCTCCGTCGCTGATGGTGGGGTGGGAGTCCGGAGAGTCGGCGCCTACAAATAGCCAGGCCACAGACCACAATACACCGCACAGTCCGGTACAGTTCGAGGACTTTAGCTGTGGCGCGTGACCCTGAGTGTGGTGGTGATAGGCGGGAGGGGTTGGCGGGGTACCGTTATGCGCTGCGTCCCGAAAACATTTCCTATGGGCTCATGGGTACAAACCCTCGTTTCAGGAATCGTCAGGAATGGAACACACTCGCTAAAATCAGTGTGTTCCATATTGAAGAACATCGAATACCAACTTCAAAACTATTGAGGGAGGTGGTAAGGGACAAAATAAATTTCCAGGGTTGTGAGAAAAGTTTGAGGTGGGTATTAAAGGACCTGGGATTTACTTGGAGGAGGACGGCAAGCAATAGGAAATTATGAATTGAAAAGCCAGAAATCCGAGAGAAAAGGATAACATACTTGAGAGAGTTAAAAAAATTGCAGGGATCAAGGAAGCCCATAATTTATTTAGACGAATCTGTTATACAATCGTCTCACGTATCTAAACAAACTTGGTCGGATAGCTGAAATGAAGGGTTACACGCGCCAATTTTTTAAGGGCGAGGGACTAATAATTATCCTTGCGAGTGGAGAGAAAGGGTTCATGTCCAATGCTTTTACCTGTTGGAAAACAAACAATACCTAGTGGAGACTACCACGACAACGTGAATGGGGACATATTTATGAAGTGGATGAAGGAAAAGTGTTACCGAATTTGGAACCAAACTCAGTACTGGTAGTCGATAACGCGCTATTCCATAACGTACAAATTGATAAAGCCCCTACTTCAAAAAGTAGGAAGCAAGATATGAAGGTGTTGGCTTTCAAAAAAACGGAATACCATTCTGCGACTATATGCTTTTACCTGAACTCTACAACCTTGTTGCAGCTATATAAACCAAGGTATGTTCGGTACGCCTTGGACGAAACTGTTCAACTAGACGGTTATGACACCTTACGACTTCCGCCCTACCACCCAGACCTCAATCCCATTGAGTTAATTTGGGTCGAAGTCAAAAGTTGTATGGTTATGAAGAAATACATCTTTCACTATGTCTCAAGCTAAAGCTCTATGCGAAGACAAGATATCAAGTATGGGCGCAGAAGAGTTGTCAGTAAAGTGCAAGCACGTAGAGAAAATCAAAAGGGACTATGCAGGCCGCAAGAACCCCAGATTTACAATATTATAGAATCCCTAATTATATCAGTTGGTTCGGATACAGATAGCAATGACAGTGACCCAGAAGAGGGGAAAATTTGAGTGGGATTGAAGAACTTCGATGAAAAAACAATCATTTGTAACATTTGTTATTAGAAAATTATATTCTAGCTATATTAAAAAAAATTATGTTTAATTAACTAAATATTATTGAAGTGATTATAAAATTAAATAATAAGAGAATACAAAATAATAACAATAATAGGACATCCTTGTTTTTCAGTTGTTATATTGTTGTTTAAAGTGTTTTTGACAATAACGTAGCCTATGTGTCAATACTAATAGGCAAATTTGAAATCGTCAGTTTAAAGTCGTTAACGAGATTGTTGCGCCTTCACCTCAGCAGCTAGCACGTAAACGCAACCCGCATTACTGATAGCGTTCGTTTGTTGAAAGGGTAGTATTAGGGCTGCACGAGCACAGCTAAATTCCTCCAACTGTACAGTAGAAAGATACTGGGCCCAGCCCCACGGACTGGCGGCCAGGTACCCGGCTATGGGGCATTGTGAGAAAGGTACCGAATTGAATGCCTGAAACGTTCAAATTTCAAGCATCAATAATGAATGATGAATACAATTTGTATTAAATTTCTTTACTCTTAGTCAGAAGATGAAGAAAAATACAAATTCACGTGCATGTCAACCCCTCATGTGCCGGGTTTATCGGATAAAAATTAAAAGAATACGTAGAAAACATAATGTTTAGACCCTCTTTCAGAACACAAAACACTATAAGACAAAAATTCGTAAACCTTCTTTCTCCCCCAAAAACGGCATACATTACTCAAAGAACTGTGTTTACAATATAACGTAAGGAATACATACCACAAATACCACTGAACGTGAGTATTAAAAATCACAAGAAAATACGAAAAAAGGACAAATAGAAAAAGTCTAAAATTGCTCGTCTTAAAATCATAACATTAAATGGCATGAAGCCAATATAATACACTATGAGCACAATTTCTTTAAATGCAAACTTATTATTGAACTACAGAAACATGCATATTTAATTACATAATACACTTATTAATAATTAGTGTTGTGTTTAATTTTTTATTAAGTGCATGTCTTTTTATGTACATGGCAAGAAAAGTGTTTATATTAAATTAAAAGTAACCAAAGAATGCAACATTTATACTTTTTCATATTTCATTAATGGTTTTAATAAATAGGAAAAAAAAACATATTTTTCCATTCGTTTCTCACCCAATTCAACCTTATGTTCCACTTATTACAGGAATTTCTGCTGTCGTGTAAATAATTTTCGCGTCGTAATTTGTTTAACGAAATGTTTAAAATAAACATAACTTTGTGGCTATTAATAGCCTATTTTAGGCTATCTTTTTAAGTTGTTAAATCAAAGAAACGACTTGAAATTACACTAATGCAACTATTTAACAGTTAAAATTATTATTGATTAAGAAAAAAACAAACGTATAACATACAAAACCGAAAAACTAACCAATTTATGAGAGCAGTTCATATTTGATTTCACTTGTACTGTACGTTATCATTGTACATTTGTGTTTGATTGGGAATCATATATAACTATGAAAAACTCATATTAAATAAGAAGTAAGTGTTCATCTAAGATATTTATAAATAGGTCGAGTCATCAACCATATATTCTATATCTGCTATATTTTTTAATTTACTCAATAGAAAAAAAAGCATTTTATAAACAGTCGACTATTTAAAAAACATAATTAACTGGTATTAAGGACTGTAACTATTGTAAAGTTTATTAAATGATCATGCTTTAAACTATAATACAATAATTATTGGCACTTACTTATTCTTCTCAAATGCTAAGCTCATCAGACTTCTGTTAAAAATAAAAGTAAATTTAATTACCATAATAGTTATATTCCCCACGTAAAGGCTCTAGTTTATCGGGCGACTGTTATCGCTATATCTTTAATAGCCCACAATAAGATTTTTATTTCAGCAAAAACATTTAAAAGTAGAATTAAGCAATATAAGATTAATAATGCAAATATCTAACAATTAGGCCAATACACTAATGACTAAAAGTAAAAAAAGGTATTCCGTCTGAATTAATAATTATAGTAGTAAATTGCTTTGTTTACCTACGAACACAAACGAGAATATCCTGCTTTTCTCCAATGGAGGGGCCCACTTGGAAGTATGGGCGTTGACACATGGATAGAAAGCCCCCTGCAAGGATTTAGGAAGATAAGTCCTTTTCTTCGTTAATAGTGAATTCGTTATACAATACAAAGTAATGCTGTATCAGGAAAATGGCC
>NW_025781265.1:0-13165 GCF_021130785.1 Homalodisca vitripennis | reverse complement strand
ACAGCTTCGTGGAATTAGACTATAGGCAGTAAACAGGACACATTAATATGAGACACATTGCGTAGAATTTACTGGTTCCATCCCAGAGCTTGGTTGTGCCGTTATCATTTGCAGGGACAAATTGTAATTATGCACTAGTCACATGAGTAATAACAGCTTTAGTGGAATTTGAATATAGGCAGTAACCAGTGCACATTAATGATGAGACACATTTGCGTAGTAGATTTACTGTGACACAGCCCAGAGTTGGTTGTGCCGTTATCATTGCAGGGACAAAATGTAAATGTTTTATAGCACATGAGTATAAACAGCTTCGTCGGAATTGACTGTTGGCAGTAAACCGGCACATTAATATGAAGATACATTGCGTAGATTTACTGGTACATGCCCAGAGCTTGGTTGTGCCGTTATTCGTTGCAGGGACAAAACGTAATGGTGTACGAGACTGAGCTATAACAGCTTCGTGGAATTGGACTCAATAGACCTAAGTAACCAGGCACATTAAGTATGAGATACATTGCGTAGATTATGCTGTTACGGCCACACAGAGCTTGGTTGTGCCGTTTATTCATTGCAGGGACAAAATGATAATCATGCAACGTCCACAATGAGTATTTACAGCTTCGTGAAAGGATGAATGTGACTATAGTGCAAAGTAACCCAGTGCACATTAATATGAAAACGTTTACATTCAGGCCGTAAGATTTACTGTTACAGTTCCGGCCATTCGAGCTATGGCTCTTGTGCCCGTTATCATCGAGTCGGCAGGGGAACGAAATGGTTAACCAATATGTCTCTGCACGTCACATGGAGTAATAACCACGCATTCGAGTGGAATTGGGACTTATAGGCAGTAACCAGGCACATTAATATGAGACACAGCATATGCGTAGATTTACTGTGACATAGCAAGAAAAAGCCCCAGAGAGCTTGGTTTGTGCCGTTATCTATTGCAGGTGACAAAATGTAATCTGCACGTCACATGAAAGTATAACAGCTTCGTGGAATTTGGACTAAAGGCAGGTCAACCAGGCACATTTAAATTATGAGATACATCGCGTAGATTTACTGTTACAGCCCAGGAGCCTTGGTTGTGCCCGGTTAGTTATCGTTGGCCCAGAGGACAAAAATGTAATACTGTACAGCACATGGATTATATCCAAGGCTTCGTGGAATTGGAGCTGTAGGCAGTAAACAGGCACATTAATACGAGATACAATTGCGTAGATTTACTGTTACAGATCCCAGAGGCTTGGTTGTGCCGTTATCCGTTGCAGGGACAAAAATTGTAATCTGTACAAACACCATGAATAATCAAAGGCTTCGTGGAATTGACTGTAGGCAGTAACAACAGGTACCATTAATATGAGATAACATTGCCGTAAGATTTATGTTACAGCCAGAGCTTGGTTGTGCCGTTATCGTTGGCAGGGAAAAAATCGTAATGTGTACTAGCAATGAGTATAACAGTTCGTGTGTGGGGAATTGACTGTAGGCAGTAAAAGGCACATTAATATGAGATACATTGCGTAGAATTTACTGTTACAGCCCAGAGCTTGGTATGTGCTGCCTGTTTATCGTTGCAGGGACAAAATGTAATTGTGTATAGCACATGAGTTATAACAGCTTCGTGGATATTGACTATAGGCAGTAAACAGGCACATTAATATGAGGATACATTGCGTAGATTTACTGTTACAGCCCAGAGCATTGGTTGTGCCGTTATCATTGCAGGGGACGAGGGACAAAATGTAATATGCATACGTCACATGAGAGTTTTTATAACAGCTTCGTGGAATTGACTATAGGCAGTAAACCAGGCACATTAATATGAGACACAATGCGTAGATTTACTGTTACAGCCCAGAGCTTGGTTGTGCCGTTATCATTGCAGGGACAAAATGTAATGCATGCACGTCACATGAGTATAACAGCTTCGTGGAATTGACTAAGGCAGTAACCAGGCACATTAATATGAGATTAACATTGCGGTTAGATTTTTACTGTTACAGAGCCCAGAGCTTGGTTGTGCCGTTATCATCATTGCAAGGGACCAAAAAATGTAATATGCACAGTCTACAATGAAGATATTATAAACAAGCTTTCGTGGAAAATTGACTTATAGGCAGTCAGAAGAGTAAACCAGGCACATTTAATATGAGACACATTGCGTTAGATTTACTGTTACAGCCCAGGAGCTTGGTTGTGCCGTTATCACTGTTTTTGCAGGGACAAAATGTAATCTGTACAGTCACATGAGTTATAACAGCTTCGTGGAATTGACTATAGGCAAGTAATCAGGCACAATTTTTTTAATACGAGAATGACATTGCGTAGATTTTACTGTTACAGCCCAGAGCTTGGTTGTGCCGGTTTATCGCGTTGCAGGGACAAAATGTAATCGTGGTACAACACATATGGAAATAATCACAGGCTTCGTGGAATTGACTGTAGGCAGTGTAAAAACAGGCACATTAATATGAGATACATTGCGTTAGATTTACTGTTACCAAGCCCAGAGCTTGGTTGTTGCCGTTATCGTTGTGCCAGGGACAAAATGTAATGTGTATAGCACATGAGTATAACAGCTTCGTGGAATTGACTATTAGGCAGGTGTAAACCAGGGCACATTAATATGAGATACATTGCGTAGATTTACTGTTACACGCCCAGAGCTTGGATTGTGCCGTTATCATTTGCGAAGGGACAAAATGTAATATGCACGTTACGTCATGAGTATAACAGCTTCGTGGATGGAATATGACACTATAGGCCAGTAACCAGGCACATTAATATAGAGACACATTGGCGTATTGATTTACTGTTACAGCACCCAGAGCTTTCGTTAGTGCCGTTATTCATTGCAGGGAGACAAAATGTAATCTGCACCAGTCACATGAGTATAACAGCTTCGTGGAATTGACTATAGGCAGTTAACCAGGCACATTATATATGAGACACATTGAGTAGATTTACTGTTACAGCCGCCACAGATGGAGCTTTGGTTGTGCCCGGTTATCGTTGCAGGGACAAAATGTAATCTGTACGTCACATGATGATATAACAGCTTCGTGGAAAATTGACTATAGGCAAGTAACAGGCACATTAATATGAGATACATTGCGTTAGATTTACTGTCTACAGCCCAGAGCTTGGTTGTGCCGTTATCGTTGCAGGGGACAAAATGTCTAAACTGTACAGCACATGCTTAATAACAGGGCTTCGTGGAATTGTCTGTAGGCAGTAAAACAGGCACATTTAATACGAGATACATTGCGTTAGATTTTACTGTGTTACAGCCCAGAGCTTGGTTGTATGCCCGTTATCGGTTGCAGGGACAAAATGTAATCTGTACATCACATGAATATCAGCTTCGTGGAGAATATTGGACTGCGTAAGGCAGAGTAACCAGGCACCATTAAATATTGAGATCACATTGACGTAGATTTTTCTGTGACAGCCTAGAGCTTGGTTTGGGGTGTGCCGTTATCATTGATGGGACAAAAACTTATGTATTCTGCACGTCACTCGAGTAATAACAGCTTCGGGAATTGACTATACGAGTAACCTGGCACATGAATATGAGATACATTGCTCGTAGATTTACTGTTACAGGCCCAGAGCTTGGTTGTGCCCAGGTTATCGTTTTTTGTTGCAGAGGGACATAAAATGTTAATCTGTACAGCACCACATGAAGTATAATCACGGCTTCGTGGAATTGACTGTATAGGCCAGTTTAATCCAGGCAACATTAATACGAGATACATTCGCGTAGAAGATTTACTGTTTTTACAGATCTCAGGAGCTTGGTTGTGCCCGGTTATCGTTGCAGGGACAAAATGTAATCTGTACTACAGCACATGAATATCAAGGCTTCGTGGAATTGACTGTCAGGCAGCTAAACAGGCAATTTTAATATGAGATACATTGCGTAGATTTACTGTTACACGCCCAGAGCCTGGTTGTGCTTGTTATGTTGCAGGGACAAAATGTAATGTGATATAGCACATGAGTATCAAAACAGCCTTCGTGGAAATTTTGACTGTAGGACAGTAGTAACAGGCACATTTAATATGAGGGTTACATTGCCGTATGAGATTTACTGTTTTCATCCCAGAGCTTGGGGTTTGTGTCCAGTTATCGTTTGCTATGGGACAAAAATTGTAATGTGCTCGTATAGCAACATGAGTATGTTACAGCTTCGGGGTGAATTGACTTATAGGCAGTAACCAGGGGCACATTAATATGAGATACACCATGCGGTTTTAGATTTACTGTTGTGACAGCCCAGAGCTTGGTTGTGCCGTTGGTTTATCATTGCAGGGACAAAATGTGAATGTGTATAGCACATGGAGGTATAACAGCTTCGTGTACTTGACCTGTTAGGGGCAGGGTAGAGGTAGAAGACAGGCACATATTAATATGGGGAGTTACATTGCGTATTAGATTTACTGTTACAGCCCAGAGCTTGGTTTGTGCCCGTTCAAGTTATCTGTTTTGCAGGGGACACCCAAAAACCGTAATGGCACGTATAGCACATGAGGTTATAACAGGCTTCGGTGGAATTGACTATAGGCAGTACGTGAGAGTAACCAGGCATATTAATATGAGATTACATTGCGTAGATTTGCTGGCTTGTGTTACGGCCCCAGAGCTTGGTTTGTGCCGTTTAATCATTGCAGGGACCAAAATGTAATATGCACGTTCACATGGAGTTAATTACAGCTTCGTGGAATTTGACCTATAGGCAAGAAAGTATAGTAACCAGGCACATTAATATGAGATACGTTGCGTTTAGATTTGCTTGTTACGGCCCAAGAGCTTGGTTGTGGGGGGGGGGGGGGGGGGGGGGGGGGGGGGGGGGGGGGGGGGGGGGGGGGGGGGGGGGGGGGGGGGGGGGGGGGGGGGGGGGGGGGGGGGGGGGGGGGGGGGGGGGGGGGGGGGGGGGGGGGGGGGGGGGGGGGGGGGGGGGGGGGGGGGGGGGGGGGGGGGGGGGGGGGGGGGGGGGGGGGGGGGGGGGGGGGGGGGGGGGGGGGGGGGGGGGGGGGGGGGGGGGGGGGGGGGGGGGGGGGGGGGGGGGGGGGGGGGGGGGGGGGGGGGGGGGGGGGGGGGGGGGGGGGGGGGGGGGGGGGGGGGGGGGGGGGGGGGGGGGGGGGGGGGGGGGGGGGGGGGGGGGGGGGGGGGGGGGGGGGGGGGGGGGGGGGGGGGGGGGGGGGGGGGGGGGGGGGGGGGGGGGGGGGGGGGGGGGGGGGGGGGGGGGGGGGGGGGGGGGGGGGGGGGGGGGGGGGGGGGGGGGGGGGGGGGGGGGGGGGGGGGGGGGGGGGGGGGGGGGGGGGGGGGGGGGGGGGGGGGGGGGGGGGGGGGGGGGGGGGGGGGGGGGGGGGGGGGGGGGGGGGGGGGGGGGGGGGGGGGGGGGGGGGGGGGGGGGGGGGGGGGGGGGGGGGGGGGGGGGGGGGGGGGGGGGGGGGGGGGGGGGGGGGGGGGGGGGGGGGGGGGGGGGGGGGGGGGGGGGGGGGGGGGGGGGGGGGGGGGGTTTACTTTTGGGGGGCCCAATGGTTTCGTTTACGCAAAAAATTTGGTTTCCGGGATAACGCAAAAAAATTTGAATTTATGAGTAACCCAAATTAGTACCCCCCTTTTTTTACCGTTTTTTTTGGGGCTTTATCGCAGGAAAAAATAAAATGGGTTGGTTTTAAAAGTTGGGGTTTTTAACAGGCAAAAAAAGGGGGAATTTAATTTAAAAACATTGCAGTTTTTCTTTTAAAAGCCCAATGTTGGTTACTTGGGGAAAATGTTTTTTAAAAGAAAAAACAGGCCGGGAAATTTATAGTAAACAGGCAATTTATGGGCAAATTTTTTTTGGGGTTTGGGTTTGGGCCAAAATTTGGGGAAAAATTAATTAAAAGCAAAGTAAACGGGCCTTAAATTAATGCGTAAAAATTAAAAAGATTTTTGGGATTTCTACAATTTTGGGCCGTACATGGGGGAAAAAATGAAATTTGAAAATTAAAGCCTAATTGATAAGGCGTAAACATTAAAACTTGGTGTTACGTTAACCCCCAAATTTTGTCCCGATCGTTTCGGGAAAAATGAAAAGTACAACACTAATACAAATTTCGTAAATTTCTTAAAAAAAGGCCAAAAAAAACTTGGTTTTTTAACGTTCACCCAATTTTGTCCGTTTACGGCGGGAAATGAACTGTACAAACAAAATTAAGGTTGTGAATTTGTACAGCGGGCCCTTTTTGGGTTTTTTGGGGAATTTATGTTACCCCCCGACTGTTTTCGTTTCGTGGGGCAAAAATAAAAGAAATTTTTAAACCTTTGATTTATTCCCAGGTTTTTTTAAAAAAATTTTTGGAAAATGTTTTATAACAAAAATTTTCTTTTGAAAAATAAAAAATTAAAGAAAGGGAAATTTAAAGCAAGCAAAAAGGCAAATTAAATTGAGAACAGGAAA
Source organism: Homalodisca vitripennis (assembly GCF_021130785.1). NCBI lineage: Eukaryota > Metazoa > Arthropoda > Insecta > Hemiptera > Cicadellidae > Homalodisca > Homalodisca vitripennis. The sequence continues at coordinate 6,705 of NW_025781265.1, read as the reverse complement.
ATTTTTGGAAACCCCCTTTTTCCTTATAGCGGGACAAAAAAATATGAGCCTGGTTTTTAAACTTGGGGAAATTTTGGCAAAAGGCATTTAAAAATTAAAAGGGGGGGTTTTTGCTTGATTTTGGTAAATTTCAGGGAAAAAAATTTTTTAAAACCGGGAAAAAAATTTGGGGAAACGGGGCATTTTGGCCTTAATGAAACAGGGAAATTTACTTACCCCCAGATTTTTTTGGGTTATTTGCGGGGAAAAAATTAATCGAAACCGGGGTAAATTTTTAAAAAAGAGAAAAGGCCCAATTTTTTGGAACATTTCGTAACTGTTCCCCCCCAGTTGGTTTTGCCTTTTTAAAGGGCAAAATTTTTTTGAAAATAAGGGTTAAAACAGCCCGGGTTGTTTGGCGTAACCGGAAAAAAAGGATACATTGAGTTTTACGTTCGGAGACTTAGTCCTTTTCTTTAGGGAAAAAATGAAATTTTTACTACAGAAAAAGTTTGGGGTTTTTGCTATAAAAACCAGGACAAAAATAAAAAATTTAATTTATTTCCCCCAGATTGGGTTTGGGGCCCCTTCGGGGAAATTAATGGCACTCAATAGTTAAACAGCTGTGAAAAAAAGGGAAAAATTTTTAAATTTTGATAATTCAAACGCCCCCTAAAATATTGAAAAAATGAAATTTATAGTACAGAAAAGCTTTGGAATTCTTACAAACAGGCAATTAATTGGGGAAATCGGGTTTTAATTACGGGGGGGTTTTTTTCCTTTGTCAGGGAAAAATGTTTACCCAAAAATTTTAAGGTTTTGGGTTGACGAGGAAAAGGAATTTATGAAAAATTCGTGATTATTTTCAGCCCAGGTTTTTGGGTTTTTACTTGGGGGAAAAATTAACTTTTTAAAAACAAACAAGGCGGGGTTTTTTGGGGAAAAACGGAATTAAATAATAAAATTTAAATTCCGGGGGGGTTTTTTTTTTAAAAAAAAAATTTTTAGGGAAAAAAAAAAAACCCTTTTAAAATTTAAATATTTTTAATAATTCTTTTTTAAAACCCCCACTTTTTTGCTAAAATTTTTCCCCCATTGGGAAACCCAATGGGATTAAAACCCAATAGAATAAAATTTTTTGGGGGGTTTTTTTTGGGGAAAGTTTTGAAAAAGTTTTTTATTTTAAAAAAAAACCCCCTTTTAAAATATTTGGGGTTTTAAAAACCCCTTTGGGGGCCATTGAAAAAGTTTTTTGGGAAACTTTGGGGGGGGGGAAAAAAGCAAAAAAATTTTGGGAAAAGGGGGAATTAAAAAAAATTTTTTTTAAATTTAAAAAAAGGGTTTTCCCGGGGAAAAATTTAAAAAAAGGGCAAAAAATTTTAAAAACAAAAAAAAATGCGGGGTTAAAAAAAGGAAAGGGGGTTTTTGGAAAGGGAAAAAAGGGAATAAAAAGATTTTGGGTTTTGTGGTTTAAAAGCCCAAAGGGGTTTCCCGTTTCTTTAAAAAAAAAGGGGGGTTTTCCCCTTTTTTAAAAATTAATTGTAAAAAAAATTTTTTAATTAATAAAAAATTTTAAAAAAATTTGGGAAAATTTTTGGAAAAAAATTTTTTTCCTTCAAAAAAATTTTAAAAGATTTTGGGAAAAAAGGGTTTTGGAAAAAGGGGGAAAAAAGGGGAAAAATTTTTTTTTAAAAAATTTTTTTTTGGAAAAAACAGTTTTAAAAAAAAGGGGAAAAAAGAAAATTTTTGAAATTTGAAAATATTTTTCCCAAGGGGGCCCAGCCAAAAAATAACTGAAAAAATTTAAAATTTAAAACAAGAAAAGGTTTTTTGGAGGGAAAAATTTTCCAAAATTTAAACGGGGTTTTGGGCAAAAAAAAAAATTTTTTGGGTAAAACAATTTATTTAACCCCAAATTTTTTGGGGCGTTTTCCCCCCACAAAATTTTTTTAAAACCCCGGGTATACGGTTTGGAAGACACAAAACAGGCACATTAATATAAATTTAATTGCTAATTTACTTTAAACCCAACCCAAAAGGCAGGGAAAAAATTAATTTTTAACCCAATGATTTCCCTTTGTTAAAAAGGGGGGGCATTAAAAGAAAATTTTAAAACTGGCTTTTTAAACCCCCCCAAAAAGGGGGTTTTGGGGGTTTTCAAACAAAAAAATTTTGGTCAAAAATAAACCTTTTTGGGAATTTTATGGGAGTCCCCAGGAAAAATAAGCCCATTGCAAAACTTTACCCCAACTTTGGCCACTTAAACCCCAAAAAACCCACCCCTAAAAACACGTGTTAAAACCCCAACCCACAAAAAGAAATTGCTGTTTTAGGGAAGCCCACTTTTGTCTTTATCAAGCAGGGAAAAAATTAAGGGGTTTAAACTTAAACGCCGTAAAAGACTTACATAACGGCCAAAAAAAGGGGTTTTTGGGTGTTTTAAACCCCCCCCCCTTGGGGCCGCCCCCCAAAAAGAATTTCCCCAAAGGGTTTTTTTCTTTCTTAAAAAAACCCGGCCGGCCAAAAAACCCCGGGCGGGGCCCCACTTCCGGGCCCCTTAAACGCCCCAACCCCCCGGCCCCGTAATTAAAAGTGGGGAAAAGCCTTTTTAAAACCCCAAACTGACGCCAAATTTTTCCTTTTTTCCAAGCAAAAGAAATTTTGGCCTGGGTTCCCCGGGGGGAAAACAAGGCGTCGGCCAAAAATTTACTTGGTAAAACAAAACCCAAAAAGTTGTTGTGGGTTACTTTACATCGGTTAAAAATGGAAATTGGAAAAATTTTTTTTCTGTTACAGCCCAGAGCTTGGTTGTCCCGTTTATCGTTGCGGGACAAAATTAATGTGATAGACATGAGTATAACAGTTGTGGAATGACTGTGGGCAGTAAACGGCACATTAATATGAATACATTGCTTAATTTACTGTTACACCCCAGAGTTGGTTGTGCCGTTATCGTTGCAGGGCCCAAAATGAAAATGTGTTAGCACATGGTAAAAATTCGGGGAATTGATAGGAGTAAAAGGGCACATTAATATGGAAAACTTTGCGTAGATTTTTCGTTACGGCCCCAGGCTTGGTTTTCCCGTTATCTTGCAGGGACAAAAGTAATTGCAGCAAGATATCAGCTTCGTGAATTGACTTAGGGCAAAAACCGGCAAAATTAATAGAAAACATTGCGAAATTTTCTTTTACCCCAGAGTTTGGTTGTCCCGTTATTTGCGGGAAAAATGTAATTGAAAAGCCATGAGTATAACAGCTTCGTGGAAGGGGACTTGGGGCCAAAAACCAGGCAAAATTAATTGGGGAAACATTGCTGATTTTTGTCAGCCAAAAGCTTGGTTGTGCCGTTATCTTCGGGACAAAATGTAATTGCACGACATGTATAAAGTTCGGGGAATTGACTATAGGCGTAACCAGACTTTAAATATGGAAATTGCTAGATTTACTTTTACGCCCAGAGCTTGGTTGTGCCGTTATTTGAGGGCAAAATGTAATTAGCAAGGTATAACAGCTTGTGGAATTGATTGGGCATAACCGGCCAAATTAATTTGAATACTTTGCGTAGATTTATGTTACAGCCCCGAGCTTGTTGTGCCGTTATCTGCAGGGACAAAATGTAATTGCAACACATAATATAAGGCTTGTGGAATTGACTTGGCAGTAAACAGGCACTTTAAATATAAAAAATTTGCGAAAATTTTCTGTTCACCCCAGAGCTTGTTTGCCGTTATCTTGAAGGGACAAAATGTAATTGAAAGCCAAATAGTATAACGCTTCGGGGAATTTGGACTTGGGCGAAAACGGCCAAAAAATTAGATACATTGCGTAAATTTCTGTTACAGCCCAAGTTTGGGTTGTCCCGTTTCTGCGGGGGAAAAAATTTTTAAATTGAGCCATGATATAAAAATTCGTGGAATTGACTTAGGCGTAACGGGCACTTTAAATTGGAAAATTGCTAGATTTTACTGTTACAGCCCCAAGCGGGGGTTTTTGCCGTTATCTTTGCAGGGACAAAATTTTAAATTTCCCAAACATAAAACCCAAAACAAGCAAAAAAAACAAAAAAACCCCAATTTTTTCCCCAATTTTTCCAAATTTAACTGAAATTGTACAAAAATTTAAAAGCTTTGTGGAATTGATTTGGGCAGAAAACCAGGCACATTAATATGAGAACATTGCGTAGATTTACTTTTACAGCCCAAAGGCTTTTTTGGGCCGTTATCTTGCAGGGACAAAATGTAATTGATCACATAGTTAACAGTTGTGGAATTGATTAAGGAGAAACCGGCACATTAATTGAGTCATTGCGTGATTTATTTTTACACCCCGACTTGGTTGTGCCGTTATCTTGCGGGACAAATGTAATCTGTCCAAGATAACAGCTTCGTGGAATTGACTTGGGCAAAAAAAACCCAGGTTAAATTTAAAGATACTTCGTGATTTACTTTTTTACAGCCCAAGCTGGTTTTCCGTTATCTTGCAGGGAAAAAAAGTAATTAAAACCACATAAATATAAGGGGCTTCGTGGAATGACTTAGGCAAAAAACCAGGGGAAAATTATGAGAACTTGCGTAAAATTTACTTTTACAGCCCAGAGCTTGGTTGTCCCTTATTTTGCAGGAAAAAAGTAATTGAAGCACTGAGAAACGCTTCGTGGAATTGACTTAGGCGAAAACAGGACATTAATATGAGATAAATTGCGTGATTTATGTTAAGCCAAGCTTGGTTGTGCCGTTATCGTTGCGGGGGACAAAATGTAACTTAAAACCATGAATATCAAGGCTTGTGGAATTGACTGTGGGGCATAAACAGGCACTTATTATAATTGCGAGATTTATTTTTCACCCCAAGCTTGGGTTTCGTTTCGTTGCAGGGACAAATGTAATTGAAAAGACATGAAATAACAGCTTCGGGAATTGACTGTAGGCAGTAAAAGGCACTTAATAGAATACTTTGCTAATTTACTGTTAAACCCGAGCTTGGTTTGTCCCGTTATCTTGCAGGGACAAAAATGTAATTGTATACACTGATTAAAGCTTCGGGGAATTGAGTAGGCAGTAAACGGCCCCAATTAATATAAATACATTGCGTAGATTTATGTTACGCCCAGAGCTTGGTTTGTGCCTTTATCTTGCAGGGCAAAATGAAAGATGCCAATATAAAAAACAGCTTCTGGAATTGACTATAGGAGTAAAGGCACTTTAAATAGAAACATTGCGTAGATTTCTGTTACGCCCAGAGCTTTTTGGCGTTTTATCTTGCAGGGAAAAAAAATTTTTTATAGCACATGAGTTAACAGCTTCGGGGAAATTGCCTATAGCGTAACCAAAGGAAATTTAAATAGAGAAATTGGTAGATTTTACTTTTAACCCCAGAGCTTGGTTTCCCTTATCTTGAGGGAAAAATGAATCTAGACTGGTATAACGTTCGGGGAAATTTGATATAGGCGTAACCGGGCACATTATTATGGAACATTGCGAAATTTACTTTTACAGCCCGAGCTGGTTGTGGTTTCTTGCGGACAAAATGTAATTTGAGCCATGAGTAAAACAGCTTCGGGAATTGACTTAGGCAGAAAACACACATTAAATGAGATACTTGCGTAGTTTTTTGTTACCCCCGGGCTTTGGTTTGTCCGTTATCTTGGGGAAAAAATGTAATTGAAGCAAATGAGTATAACAGTTTGGGGAATTGACTATGGGCAGTAACCAGGAATTAATATAAACATTGCGTGTTTTTACGTTACACCCCAAGGCTTGGTTGTGCCTTTATCTTGCAGGGAAAAAATTTAATCGCACCCCATTAATTAAGGTTTTGTGGAATTGATTAGGCAGAAAAAACAGGCACATTAATATAGAACTTTGCGTAGATTTACTGTCACCCCAGGCTTGGTTTTTGCCGTTATCTTGCAGGGCAAAATTAATTGAATCACTTTAAAAACAGCTTGGGAATTGACGGGTAGGCGTAAACGGACATTAAATGGATCTTTGCTAGATTTACTGTTTAACCCAGCTTGGTTGTCCGTTATCGTTGCAGGGACAAAATGAAATTGATAGCACTGATTATAAAGTTCGTGGAATTGACTTAGGCAGTAACAGGACTTTTAATATGAGAACTTGGTAGATTTACGTTACCCCCAAGGCTTGGTTGTCCCTTTTTCGTTGCGGGGGACAAAAATAAATTGTAAGCACAGAATAAACTTCGGGGGAAATTATTTAGCGAACCGGCATTAATATGAGATCATTGGTAGATTTCTGTTACGCCCAGAGTTTGGGGTTGTCCTTTAAACTTGGGGACAAAGTAATCTGAAACACTGAGATAAAGCTTCGGGGAATTGATTAGGCAGAAAAACCAGGCACTTAAATATGAATAATTGCGTAGATTTACTTTACAGCCCAGGTTGGTTTTTTTCCTTATCGTTGCAGGGACAAATGAAATTTGTATAGCCCATGGTAAAAGCTTCGTGGAATTGACTTAGGCAGAAAACAGGCACTTAATATGAGATCTTTGCGTAGATTTATTTTAAACCCCCAACTTTGGCGACCGGGGGGCAAAAAAAAGACAGAAAAAAACCGTGGTTAGGAACAAAACGGGACAAAAAGATACTTTGGAATTTTACACAGCCCAGAGTTGGGTTGTGCCGTTATTTTGCAGGGACAAAATGTAATTTATAGCACAGAGATAAAGCTTCGTGGAATTGACTTGGGCAGTAACAGGCACAAATTA
>NW_025781264.1:0-25095 GCF_021130785.1 Homalodisca vitripennis | reverse complement strand
TGGTATCAGTAATTTTGTATCTAGATTTATCAATGAAATTTCTTTACAACCTAATTTTAAAATATCCTGTAAAAAATTAACAACATTTTTATCCCGGTGACAAATTATAGATATGACAATCACTAATGTTAAAATAAATAAATTAATAAAAGCAATGAATTAAAAGATAAATAGATTTGTACAATTTTTAACAATAACACAATATTTTTCAAACACCTAAAAAATCACTAATAGATGACTTATCTGCAGTTAGAATTGAAAGCCTAATTTTAAACATAAGGTTCATTAAAGTTGTTGGTGAATGTTTAACGAGACTTAAAGGTAAGGAAGCAAAGCGCCCATAAATAATTAATAAACGTAATCCTTAGAGCTTTAAATATGAGTCAAATTGGTAATCTTTATTTAACTTTGTATAAACATAGAGAATTTTTTAAAAGCGAATGAGCAGAAATTTCCCACATTAAAATCCTGTGTAATGAGTATAACGTTTATGTTTTTTTATGACTATAAGTAAATAGCTTATAGTACCATAATATGTATTAATGCTTTTCACACTTTAGGATGTGGTAAGTTTTTCTATTCCCTCTAAAAGGTGTTTATCATTTTGTAAACAAATTTACGTTTTATAAAAATATCCGAAATCCTATTTATTACTTTCAAACTATGAATTATCAAACCATCGACTAATAGAAAGCATTAAATATAACAATTCAATACTACTGCGAGTTATTTGCATTTAGGTGATTAATTTTTCTGATCTATATTGCTTATTGCAGAAATCAAATAATTAAAAGTACGCTTGCTAAACATTTTAATTTTTAAATTTAAATGGCGAGCCTAATTTGTTTAGAAAATTTTTAAATGTGTTTTGTACGTTAAAAAATGATCATTGTTAAGATTTAAGAATATTTTGAAATAAACACTGCCTCTCCTGTAAGTAGCTTCATTTTCACACCGAAAATGTAAGATCTTTAACAATAAAAAAGAGACACCCTTATAGTCGTAGCATAAAACCTTCCATCGTCAAAGTGTTACAAACGTTGGGTCCATATTTGGTTTTTACTTATGGATTGAGTGGAACAAATAAACTGAACACAGCCACAACCACCCTCCTTCCCACAACAACAGAAACAGCTTGGAGACCGCACCTTTTTATTCATACGACAGTATCCAATCCTTCAATACTGCCGCTTTTTATATTGTGTATTTTAATAAAGCGCCTAATTAAAGTTCACAAAAAAATTTAAAATTAATTTCGAGATAACAACGAAACCTAATACGAGTAAAATAACCTAAAACGCATACATGTTGTGTTGGTAACTCCATAAAGTATAATATACATACATAAACAAAAAGCTATTTGTATGTATACTTTTCCTACGGGACTACTTTTTGTATTTGGGCTGTAAAGCAATTTATAATACATATATATCACATAGTCCGGCGGAGCAAGTACTTTTTTTGCAGATGAAACTTAAATAAGGCTATTGGCCATATTATACAAATTTAATGTATTATTATATAGTAATATATATATATATATATATAGATTATATTGATTTACGAGTATACAAATATACCCTATATATTGTTTATCATAGAACGCTTCTGCTGCAAAAAAAACATCATTCTTACTTAACTGAAACGATAAAAAGAACTTGTTAGTAAGCTTGATAGTAAAGTGCTGACAAAGAAAAAATTTAAACTCTAACACTAAACAAAGCAAGCTTTTAATTAAAATCCTAATACTTCCGGTGATTTAGAAAACGGGATTTTGATCCAGTTAAAAACCGTAATCCAATAAAATATCAATGTGACTGGTCATTCCAAGAAAAAAAATTAGAACTAACTGATGAAAAACTCTGACCTAAAAACTGTTAATGAGTACAAAGCTTCATAGTAAAAAGAAATTCGTTTGGTTAGGGCCTCCAAAGGTTATTTTAATATATGGTTTTCATGATTGATGCAGCATTTAGGGCCTAGATCTGCCTAATCCGTAGACGGAACTAAGGAGATTCAGATTGGTGCTGTTATTATTGATTCCTCAATTTTAATGTATGAAAATGTATGTATGTTTTTTGATATCAGAGGAAACTACAATATATATATATATATATATATGATATTTTATGTTATAATATATATTATATGTATATATATATATATAATGTTTGTTTTTAATTTCATTAAAATTCTTTTACGATTTCGGAAACAGTTTGTATAAGTGTTTTAGCAATTAGCTGGATTTAATTTTTTAAGATGTAAATAAATCTAGGTATTTTTTTTTTTTACAGTGTTATAAAAAACTTCCTATGCTTAATATTTCAAAATACCCACGTTAAAGTGTGCAAGTAAAATACACTACAATTTGTAAAATGTTGTGAAGATATATTTTGTGGTTCCTGAGAAATCCCAGCATTAAAAATTCAAACGGAAAATACAATATAATATTATACTACATATGTTTTATTAATATAGACTCGCATTTTCGTTAGAGTTAAACTTTAACCGCAGTTATTTTCTTTTCCCGCTGTGTAACACTGAAGTAGTTCTTAACAGTTTATAAAAGAGCTGATTATGTCAGTGATAATTTGTAGCAACGAAACCGCTGAAAACCCTTTTCTTGTACTGTTAAAAAAAATGAGTTAGATATTGGGCTTATTTTTTTAAAACTTAGTATAATAACATTTCAAACACTTGTTATAGAAATATATTTTGGTAATGGAGTAGACTAATATCTAAGTGTAGCTTATACTTGCAAAGTAATTAATACAATTAATATCATACCATATTCTTAATAAATATTATAAATTTATATTATACCGGGTGTCTTGAAATGCCTACCCCCCCCCCACAATTAACTTTGTAATCAATAGATATGGCAGTGAATTACTTTGGGAGATGTTCGTGGATGTTATGTCATGGTTGTTGCTATATATAAACGAAACCAGATTTAATAGCAAAACGAGTAACTAATTTTTAATAATGAACCCAACATTTATTACAAGAGGGCAAACATTTTTGTAATAATATACAACAAATACTAATGATAGTAGACATTATTCTAAAACAATAAAAAAACGCAAACGGTAGAGTTTTGCATACATCATATGATTTTTAAATATTTCTTTTTGACATTTGAAAACTTTCTAATCGCGGTTCTGTTGTGGCTGAAGGGGTTAATAAATATCTTTTCTTAAAGAGATATATGATAGTACAACTAAAATTTTGGTATCATTATTTAAATAATTTTACAATTGCATATACACTTTATATGGTAAAATAAGAATAGTGTTTACTTATTCTACAAAATTGCATCATTAATAAGTATAAAACTTCTATCAATTCTAGCTGTGCTTATCTGAATTACTGTACCTTTGCTTACGCAAAAGAGGTCTTTAAGTAAAGATATTTTAAAATAAGCTATTATCTTTTTTCATGTAAGGATTTTAGCCAAAGACTATAGTAACGTAACATGGATGTTTTACGAACAAGTGGATTTACCATGGTCCCCTTATATGTATATAATGATGTCAACGAGCAAAATTGCAAGAGAAAAAAATTATTGTAGTTGCATACCACCTTGCGGCGAAACGAAAGTATAGGATAGTAGTGATTATCAATATTAATAAGTAGCCGAGTATTAGATTGTGTACATTAATTAAATTCAGAACAAATCATTTTTAAGATAAAACATCGATGACAAATGGGGCCAATAATTACTTAAATATGAACGGGACAGAAGGAATCAAAACAATAAATACAGTACAAAAACCTTTTCAATAGACACTGTAATTAAAGTATTGTAAAATGTTATACAGACCAACATAGTTTTTAAATACCAATGAAATAACATCAAGAAATCAAGGATAACTCTGCTAACCACCAACAAAGGTTTTACTTAATTGATTGAAGTAGGAGGTTTTGCTCGTCAGTTTTTCTGCAAGGTGGACTCCGGAGGAGTGTTTAGGAGAATTGTATCAACACCATCATATAGGAGATGGAAAATGTTTCCACACACCTGGAATTAGAAACTCCATAGTTTGGCCATTTAATAGAGAAAACGTCTACAGCAATAATCCTAAATATATAAAGAAACATGTCACACAGTCTTTAGGTAATTTCTATGAATATGGATGTAACGCAGATAAAGACCTTTATTGGAGCTGTTAGTTAAATGGTAATACCTATTGTCAAACATATTTTGGATCCACCACTTACATGTATGTGGAATACATTTTGATTACTAGTAAAATTTATATTTATTTTACAATACTTGATTTTAACAAGTGAGCCTTCATAAAGTACTTTTTCTTTTAGTTAAGAGGTATATAAAAACAGTTTAGAGAAATTAGTAGCAATTACCACATAGAATGCTAAACATTAATTTGTGGAACCCGACATTTTGGTTTGTGTACTCATAGCTGGGCGCCAGCTGGGTGGATTTATTTTAACCAAAACAAACCGTGTGTGATCAGTTTGTACTGCGTTACTCTGTTAATCTATTAGTGAACCAACATATTGTCACAGAAAATTATTTATTTTTAACTTATTGTATGCGTAAATTATTATATTTTAATTGTAAATTTTAGTTTTATTTGAAATGTATAATCAGCTAAATAGTTTTTGATGATTTTTTACAAACATCTTGTTATGTAAATATTTATTCTAAATGCAATAATTTAATTTAGATTTTAATCAAGCAATATGGGGGTGTATTATTAACAAAAGCTACACGTGATTGATATACATTTTGTTACACGCCTCCAAAGATGATTAGTTTTACAATATTTATTTAATTTGAACTTAGAGTCAGCAACGAGGTCTAATACATCAGAATAACACATCACCGTGGTTAAGGTAGACACGGGTTTGATGGTGAACAGCCCCAGGGCAGAGAACTCTCACGGCGGGTGTGATGCAGTTCCAGCATGAATAGCGACTATCTAGGACAGTCGAAAAATCAGTAGGTTTATGTAATAAATACATAGTAAAATAGCCCTTGCTATGCTTCAAAGAATACGCCGAGAAATGAAAGAGATAGGTTACAGATTATTTTCAAAATGTATTACTGTTTAGTTTTATACTATAATAAATAAATAAATACTATATATATATATATATATATATATATATATATATATATATATATATTATCTATATATATACATAATATAAAATAATGAAAAATAATAATTATATGAATAATATTCAATGGTAATTTACCTTTAGGCAAGAGTTCTATAGTAATAATTAATAACATATTAAAATCGAAATAAAACCCATTATAAAATAGTATTTTGCCCTCAAACTGAAACATTAAAAAAATCAATTTTTATTATTTAATACTAATTCATGTTAAAAACTTTGTTTCTGTATTATCAATATTTAGAACATCTTGCAAATGAAGACCCCCCAAAAAAGAAATGTGTAGTTTAAAACAATATACGAGTATAAAATTGTTTAGTAATATGCCTGAAAACTTCGTGAACACACATTATAAACAATTGAAAGTCTCGCACCATAAATATTTCCTCAAGTTGCCGTTTTTTCTATCATTTCTGCCTTAGAAAAATTTGTTATGAGGTAGGACTTTGTAATAATCATTAAATTCATTAAAATTGCAAAAAATCTTACAAGTGAACTCACATATCCAATTCAATTGTAACTAACAAGAAAGAATATTACAAAATAACACCATTGAAAATGCCAAAAATTATTGATGTTTAGTGTAATCAAATAAAGAGAGCTATTAATTAGTAACAAAATGCTATATTTCATGCTTATGGCTCCAAAGGAATGTTTACAATAAAAGAAAAGAGTTTAAAAAAGTATTTAATAATAGGTAATATTTAGGTGATTCTACTAGATATCTATAACCAATATAAATTTTATCTTGTAATTTAATGAACACACAGTTTCATTTAATTGTGTGTGGGTAATAAAATTGTTTTATTATATTTCTTCGCCGTTAATCTAAATAGGTCTTTTTTATTATTTTTGAACACTTACAGATTTTTTTAATCCTTTTAGAGAGCATGGCCTTGCTGTTCCTAGTAAATGTCCAACATCCAACTTTATTTCTTCAACCCTGCAATAAAATTAACGACATCTTTATAGTACAAGATTTAGTGGCTAAATTTAAAATACTATAATAAGATATGCAGTGGTTTTAAACGTTATAATACAAAGGTTTGTTTACACAATTAGTATTCATATTTAGAAAGATAAATCAATGTAATAATATCCTACGAAGGGAGACTCACTCAAACATGAATACTCTCATGGTATAACTATGCAAGCCTCAAAGCTATCTTAAGACACTTAATCTGCCTGAATGTGTGGAAATAAGGTACAGGCTCATGCTACTTTCTATTCCTTAGGTCCTAGAACGGCATTTGTGATCATGCTACCATTATACAATTACGGGTTATCCTCAGCTCTTAATCAGTATAATTTACCGATGAACATTCTAAATATTAACGTACTCTAAAGAAACATTACTAGTTACAAAACAAAACAGCTTTAAGATTGAAAAAGTACAAAAATACATAGTAATTTCAAATTTATAGATTATGATTTAACCAATAATGTCGCATTTCCCAAATTAAAAACTTTTCATATGCATTGTCAATTTGTAAAATACTGGGATATAAATAAAACCTTTTAATCTCTTCACGCACATCCTTCTTATTCTAAACTAGTTTTACGGGTGTACACCCATATTCTACGTTTTCGAAATAGTCACGTGTTAAATTACATGTGAGAACTGTTGTGTATGTAGTTTTTAAAGCGTAATAAAATTAAGCGAATCAGTATTATTGTTAAGTTGGACTATTAAGTCCAGGTTATGTTTTCTTGCATTTACATGACACTTGCACTACAAAGCAGATCCTTATGTATAGTACTGATGGCTTAAAAAGTTCTCACCCACTTTAACTGCAAATCATTAAAATAAGTGAATTTAGGTTCATATGAATAGGTTGGAAGAGGTATTAATAACTTGTTCGAAAACAAGTGCTAACAGAATCAGAAATCTTTTTGAAATTATTCAAGTTCCGCTTGTGTGAACCATGTTTCAGTGCAACAGATTTGGATTATCAGAAACTCGACTTTGTATTACTCGGAGAGAAACTCGATATTAGTTATGGTTATTACATTTTTGTAAATGAAAGCAACAATAAATGTAAACATGGTCTAATTTTGATGTATAACTTGAGTCTCTAAGAATTATTCATGTAAAGGCACTCAAGACCTGGATTGGCCTATAGCAACGGAAAATATAATATGCCAAGTTCCTTTCTTACTGTTGAGTTTCTTTTATTTACGTCTTTCTTTCACTAATACCAATTAATCTATTAATTTTCACGTGAGCATATTTTACTATAATTATATCTGTATAATAGCTTCACATTTTTTTAGACAGTCAAAGACACTGGTATTGAATTATTTATAATAAACAGTTGTTAGTTATAAGTTTTATTCTCTAAATATTAACGTGGCGAGTAACTTTCCATTTAATTGTTTATTTTGAACTATGTAAGGATTGTGACAGAAACACAATTTTTTCTAGAAACTTTCTGAATCTCTGAAGAGTAATTGAGCGGTTCAACAAACCATGTTTAAATGTATATTTTTAAAAATATGATATGTTATTATTAAACTAACTATGTAATATTAATAATGTGTAACGATGTATAATAATCGTAATACGTGATAAATCACAATATTTCATTAACCTTAGTATAACTGTGAAGTGTATAACTGCTAGAGTGCGGTATGTAAAATTTAACATCATATTATTTCCTCACTATCAGGATAACGAATATTGTCTAAAAATGAAGTAGATCTTTGACAGTAAAAACTGCATTTTGTGGTTCGGCAGGATAGATTATGTCATTTAAAAAACAACATTTAACGTGCCACATAAAATGCAAAGTAAAATTTAAACAGCAATTTAAAAAACCTGATCTTATGTGTTATCAGATAGTGAAAACATCAGCTCACCTGGAGAAGAAAACTGTTAAAGACTAAAGATACAGGTATGATTAAGATACCATTATTTGCTAGTGGATTAAGGACTAATAATTTTCCAGAGCTTCAGGAAGATCTCTATTAACCCCATTAATGAGGTGTAGCAGATTATTAATTAGAAAAACGAGGTGGTCTGCGTGGCAGTGGCGATTACGTCAGAGTTCATTTCTGCATGATTTTTTTATTTAAGGTGAAAAAAAATATTACCTTCTAAATGCATAATATATTACTAGGAAAAATAATTTTAAAAATCTAACTTACCCTAATGTCCTAATTAGGCAATAATTTGGTATGGGTCTCAAAAGGGACAATGTGCGCATCCGTCAAATATATCCAATGTACTTTTGTTGTTGTTTCTCTAGTAACTTTTTGTTAAAAACATAAACTTTCATTATCTATAGTCATTAAAATGTTTAAAAAAGGATATTTTATGATATGAGGCTATTCTACTAATGGTCATTAAATAAAAAATTATATTTACACTACTAGCAAAATCACACAAATAAATACAAATTACATTGTACTGTTCTTGAACACAGTGGCCTACTGATAATTTATTCAGTGTGATACAAATAAAAGCAGTTCTTCTTATTGTGCAAACACAAATGAACGTTGCATTTACGTACATTTAGAGAAGAAGTTTTTGCTGAGAACAATTAGGAAACTTGCATCTTTGGCGACTTTTCTGTAAATTTCGGCCAGTGAGGCAACCTGGTCAATCCGAATGTCCTTTGGTGGAGCTGGAGCTGCAGGTCCTTTCTTTTTCTTTTCTTGGATCAGCTCTTCTACTTCATTTGCGTGGCCGACCTCTGTCCTGGCGTAACAGGTTTTCCCTGTTTACAGAGACTTACGCTCAATTCCATGCGAAAGTCACTCAGTTTCATGGTTGAAAGATTCCCTCTTTGCTTATTGCTTCTTCTGTACAATAACCAGGCGTTTTACAATCATTAGGTCAAGAAGATGGTGGAAATAATCTAAAGTACCATTTTTTGCTTCTGAGGGTATTTTTTGTATCTACCAATCAAACTATCCAGTAGGTCAACCCCCCCCCCCCCATAATGTTTGTTGTATATCGTAACAATCTTTTGGACAATCAATTTGAACATTTTTCTTTTGTTGTCTGTCAAACCGCTTGACAGAGGTTTTTGGATTCTCTCCCACAAAGGTCGATGATAAATTCACAGTTTTTAATTGTCTCTCCAGGCAATAAGCGGATATTTCAACTCCCTCTACAGTACAACAACATTCCTCAGAGGATCCACGGGGCATCTTGGTTGAAGGTCTTCTCATCCGTCAACTTTACATTTGAGAATCTGTTACGGCGAAATGTACCTAAACAGTGTACGTTTTTCTTCTCCATCTCTACAAGAAGTGATTAATGTCGTATAGTAATTATCAAAGTAAAGTTTATGATGACATGGAGGTATGTTTCGTGCTAGTCTCACAACTACATTGGCACTTGGGCCTAGATCTGGTTCTCCCAGTTCATTTCTTAGAAGAGGGTCATTTTCAAGGCCAGAATATATCTCTGCTTTATAACAAAATCCGGTGACTCCAGCTAAAACAAATAATTTATAACCCCACTTATGAGGTTGGTAAGTACTGTTTCAGGAAGTGGCGGGCCTTAGTTGCGCATATCTGTTCATCGACAGATAACGACTCTTCCATCGGTATGAGCGCACATCGGTCATTAAAAAATGTTAATAATGGTCTTATTTTGTGTAATCGGTCATGACCTACCTGTCCAGGAGGTATCATAATATTATTATCGTTAAAATGCAGATATATTTTTATTTGTTTCAAACTGACCAACAGACATTGTCTCGGTTATCAGCCTATTACCGAGAATTTCATTCCAATACTTTCTTGAATTGGTAATGTGTACAAGGGACATCATCGTACAAATACCAATAAACTTCCTAAGGTTTGTTGGCGTAAGGTTGTATGGTTTGTTGGGATCTGTTTGTATACTAAATTTGTGTGATTCTCTACATATTAGATCTACTAAGCCATCAGTAAAAAAGAAGTTAAAAAAACTGTAGAGGTGTCTCTAATTCAAGTATATCTTGCGGTAGTTCAGTTTGCCCTGAAAATTGGTATTGTTCTGAAGAACGTAACATATTTTTATCGGCCCATTTTATTGCCGGCTTAGCCATAGGCCTACTAGACTGGCTAACTTTATTTTTTCTTTGAAAGGGGCGGTGGTGTATTCTGAGATGGTGTATGATTGTCAATAAAACGCCTACCTCTTTTTCTGGTAACCTGTTGCTGCTGTGAAGTGGATGGTGTAGGTTCATTCTCAGATGCTCAGATTATTTGTGGAAGTTGTGGAAGAGGTCGGTAGGTCTACATCTATGTCTTTACAAATAGGGGGTTCAGACGCTTGCAATACAATAAAGTAAATCATCACTTGGTTCTTCTGGCACATAACCCTAGGTCTACATGTTCATTATTCAATGTACACGTTGGGTTACACTCATCGTCACTGTCGTCATTTTTGACTAAATCGTCCTCACTGTCTACTGGTATAGCCAATGCTTTATCTAATTCGTAGTATAATTGTTCATCAGTTAAAAATTCAGACATAATGAACACAAACAGAAGCACAATATAAGACTAGGTTGCTGCCAACTCTAGGAAGACTGAAAATGTACAGTAAACAAACAACAGGTGTTTACTACTGCCAGGTGGGATTCACATTGCATAGTGGGTCTCAGGAGGAACATACCGTTTTTACATGATA
This sequence comes from Homalodisca vitripennis, assembly GCF_021130785.1. Taxonomy (NCBI): domain Eukaryota; kingdom Metazoa; phylum Arthropoda; class Insecta; order Hemiptera; family Cicadellidae; genus Homalodisca; species Homalodisca vitripennis. The sequence continues at coordinate 14,318 of NW_025781264.1, read as the reverse complement.
ATTATATTATGTCAGTATTCAAGTGAATAAATCATTAGTACTAACATTTTTAAGTATATTTGAGACCGTAAAACATTTTTTATTATTAGACTTTTAACAAAATTATTAGACGAAAATAAATAAACAAATACCATATTCTACGTAACAGCTGAATCCATAGCAAACAAAGACAAAATTAATTCTGTTGTCCGTCACGTAGCGGTTCCTAGCAGAGAAGCTTGGAACTACGTGCTAGCCATGCTTTGGGCTTCTCAAGGAACACTATGCGTTCACGTCCATTAATAGTTTTACATTAAATAAAGGGGCAAAATCGGTTTGGGTCTTATGAGACCCATGATGCGGTGAAGGGTAGAATACTGAAATTGTAGTCCATGATTCCATTAATCACCTATTAACCCTCAGTCTAACTAACCACATGATTCAAGATGAAAAAATGTATACCGTCAGGTAACAAACGATGGATGGCTTAATATAAATTAATTATGGTAGCCCTTTATAAAACGCAAGATTCACCTACAGTGATTGAATCAAGAAGTGGAGATGATTATCAGCAGCATTACAATTGGGGGACATTGGTTGTGCGTGGACAGAGCAGGTTGTTGCGCGACAGGAGTGCTTAATGTTTTATTTATTGGAACTGCAATAGTGATTTGTTTTGCCGCACATAGCCTCTTGTTTGACTGTAAATAGCTGTATTTTAGGAAAATAAAATAGTTTTATGTAAGTCTAATAATTTAAACGAAACGTAACATATGTAATATTTTGTTGGTTATTGTTGAGGTTATGTCATATGTATTGAGATTCCACACGAACTCAGAATAAAACTTCTCAGTGTTCGTTTATTAGTAACGCCTTCATCAAGTTTTATTAATGAACACTGAGAGCGCCAGCTACTGGGCCAACCTGTCTCATTGATAACCGCTCCACCCCGCACCCAGCCCATCCAGTTTATAGACCTGTCCGCTTATCAGTGAACCAGTTAATTGTCTCCTGGCCGATTGATGCTTCCCAATTGAGAAACTTTTTAGTACCTTTACAGAGGGAATTTAGTCATTTGTTTGGCATTCGACAGACTTTATTACTTAGTTATATAAATTATTACTATTTATAATTATATGCAATAATTGGTAACAAAATCACGGACATTTCAGCATTGGAGTGTTACAGTCTGTCCTCTTGCTTGTTTCTAAAAAAGAGATATTAAACTTAAATTGTAATGACATTCACAATCGAACGATCTAGCTCCGGTAAACCGTGTCTGGTTATTGGAAGCTATAAGTATAGAGAATCACACGTACTGGCTAGTGGTGATGTCGCATGGAGGTGTCTCGGAAGTACGTGCAAAGGCGTCAGTAAAAACAAACACTGATCGTACTTCTATACTGTTACACAAGGACGTCCCACACGGGGCGGCATCCTCAAACATATCGCAACGTGTCCCCTGCTCATACTCAGACCAGGAAAACATCTACGGAACCACTGCCACCTGTAGATTCTCGTGACCTGCCATTCTTCACCTTTAATCTCACAACAGATAAATAAGATTAGGTGTATAGAGAGAGCCGTACAGACTGAGGAAGAATGCCTAAAGTCTAAAGATGACCTTTTAGACAGAATCGCTGAGCTTACACAGCGACAATCATCTCTAATTGATAAAATTCAGAGTCTCCAGCTCGAGCTAGAAGCAGAGAAGATCGCTGCTAGATCTCGCTCGAGTCCGGAGTTGGTGAACGTGGCAGTAGGGTGCGAGCCAGCAAAAAAAAATTGGATTTCACTATGCAGACGGATTTGTTTATTCCAATGTGTGAGCAATGTCCTGTATTAGAACAAAAGATCTGTCAGGCCGAGGGTATGATTGAGAAACTGCATTTAAGTTTTTCGGAATTGCATGTAAAATATAATGATTTACGAGAATCACATGAGCAGCTGTCTCGTTATATAGCAAGGTAACTGAAAAAAAATAACCCCAGAAATGCGCGAGCGCGACAAGTCATCGTTTGTGTAAATAGGGTAGGCACCTTGGAAATTCACCCTGATGTGGCCCAGTTACTAATATGTTCAATGTACTTTGGATCGAAAAGATGGACACATCAGAATACAAACCGTAAGTAATTGCTCTGGGTGGCAAACAACACCGAAACCGAAAAAACAAAAATTGCAGTAAGAAAAACTACAATATTGAATCAAAAAATATCTTAAAAAATAAAACTACCTTAAACGTTAGGAAGTAAATCAAATAAGGAAACGAAAAATTACAAACCAACAAGAACAAATCCGCTTAAAATTAGCCAAACATATCCATATTTGATGAGGGGGACATGTCACGCCAAGGGATTATCTCAAATACGCCTGCAAGAAATAAATTACCGAGAAGCACAAATGTGTTTGTTTTTGTTCTAATCCTAGTGCCACCTCTTGTATAATTATTATTAACAATTGCAAGTGAGACATGTCCGAGAGGAGCTTAACAAAATGGAGCATAAGAGGAAGTGATTTTGCTAGTTCTGATTACTGGAACGAAATGATCTGTCAAGGTGTTTTCGCCAAGGAAAGACTTTCTACAACCAGCAATTAGCACTGGCTGATCAACATAAAGAATTTTGTCCAGTCTTAACAACCCACACCTACAAATTGGATTTGGTGGTTTCCACTTCCGCACCGGCACGACATGCCCATTCATCATTGCTCATAACTAACACACAGATATAAAGCATGTAAATAATAAACTAGATAGCTTCGCAACAAACTGGTTTTTAAGTTAATACAGTTACATGGTTTCCTATAGGCAGGGTGCCACTTTACTCGACACGGTCCTCCCACCTCAACAGGACGGGGAAGAGAAAATTCCTCTCCAACTGGATTCTGAAAGGCGATACTGTCCCTGGCGATGGTGGCGTGGTGTTTATCTCCTAGAAATAAGCCAACACTAAATGAACCCTTCATCAAAAAAAACACCTGAAACATCGTGGATCTTCGAATTCTTCCCATTTACAATCTCCTAAATTACTTTGGTCGGCCTGCCCCACTTGTCTTCCCCATTGCGAGGCGTCCGATGATCCCCTCGGGATGTTTTGTAGCTGATGTCGCTTGCTAGGAGACGGCAACTACTGTGGAGGTATGATAGAAGAAACGGGACGCAGTTGCCGACCAAAAGCGGAGGATGTGCATCCGCGGTCCGGCCTCTCCGACATTGGAGTCCCTAGTTGATCGGTATATTCGACATTACCTTGGTAAAAAATATTGGTGACCTCAGTCGATGTTTAAATGGCTGTGTTGAGGTGATAAAATTCTGGATTACTGCTGCATATTCCTGTAATTGTACAACCACATTGTTTTTTTAGAACAAGGCATCAAAGAAATGTAGTCATCCTTTAAAATATATATAACACTGATAACATCAATCATGGTAGCAATATTTTAATCATATAAAAATGTTAATTGGGCAAATCCGCTGCAAGGTCTTGCATATCTCAACATTACAGGTACATAATGGGAAAAAGCTGATGGCCGCTTGAATATTTTGGCATTTTAAATGAAGAAACCCGCAGCAGGTTCTCCCATAATAACTGAACATGGGTTAAAAAATCATGAAAATAAATTATATAAATTTTTTGTGGTTATAGGTTAGTTACCAGGTTGTACAAGTAGACGAGTACAAACCATAACAATCAGGCGGAAGTGCTTAATATAGCCTGCCAAAAATCAAAAATTTAAACATAAAGTCCTTTTGATCTCTGCACTCCTTAGCCGAAGGAAATGAATTTTGAAATTGACAGGTGCTAAATTCTTCTATTGAACAATCGCTTGAAATTGAACATTTTTGTGTGTATACCGCATCCCCACCAAGTGGTTAATTGGTAGAGAATTTTACTCGCCTTCGGCTCGCTGGGGGCTACGCCCCCAGGCCCCCCAAAGTAAACGCTTTGCCAAATTCCGGGGGATAAGCGGAATTCGGTGACATGGTTAAGTCCGGACATTAAGTAAATTGACAAGGGATTTAAAAATTGATAGCCTTTTTCATAGATTTTTTTTCCGCGGATTCCGTAAAAAACATTTATTAGACTTTTAGAGGGCATTATTGCGGTTATATACCGTTAGAGATACGAACAAAAAAGTGACTGGACCTTTCTTGTTGGAAATTTAATTTGTTGCGTCTTGTCGAGTTGATATTTTGTCCCTTCAGATCTGATCTACGACCTATGGTTTAGCCAGGATAATGAGCTCGGGAAGAAAAGTCTGCACGGGTCAGGGCTATCCTTGAATTGTTTAGTATAAACATAATAAAAACCAGGACACTCAATGGCAGTATATTTAAGTGCGAACAGGGGGTTTAATATCCAACACAGGAGACTATGCTAGTCAAGGCTGAGAAATTCCCATGGGTAGGGAGTGATTAAATGTTAAAGGAGGTTAAGACAAGACTTGGGGTTTTAATCTTTGCGTCAGGACTAATTTGTCTTGGTTCATATGAACAAACTCCCAGGGGGGGTTCAACGTTACCCAGGGGGATAAGTCTCCAGGGGGTTATCTGGTCATACCAGGGATCTTCCGCAGGGGGGTGGGGGGTTTTAAGACGATTTGGGTGACTGCGTCTAAAATGTCGGACATGAGGTCATAGGCTCAGGACAATTCCCTGGGGGGGTTTAATGTTACCTAAGGGGGGGTTATACACATCAGGGGGTTGGAATGTACAGGTTCGAGACATCTCTACGGGTCCGTAATGCTTTCGCTAAATGCTTACAGCCAAAAAGCATGTGTGTGGTGTATGATATTAATCAATTGATGTGGTGGAAGAGTTAAGTTATGTGTTTCGTTGAAATTTGGGAGACAAGAAGAATTTGGTATTTTAACCAAAGTCAGAGGACGTAATGTATACCATAGTTTAATTTTCCCCGGATTTAACCCAATCTTTTGACTTTGAGGGCGTTTAGCGGCTTTATAACCGTTAGAGATTACGAGAAAAAGTGACTGGACCTTTCTTGTCGGAAATTTAATTCTATAAACTTTCGATTCTGGTGTCGCGATTTATAGCTACGACGTCTGGTTTAGCCAGTACGGAGTTGTGTTAGAGACAAGGACTGCACTGGTGGGTCTTTTGTTTGAAGTTGTTTAGTGAGTAAATATAACAAAAAACCCAACCCTGAGTTCATTATTTTTAAGTTGTCTTTAGGGGGTTTTAATTTGCTCAGAGGTTTATCTTGTCATGCCAGGGAAATTCCCGGGGGGGGAGATTAATGTTAAAGGGGGTTAAGATATCAGGGGGTTTAATTTTAGGTCAGGATATTTTCTGGTCATATGAACTAAAATTCCCGAGGGCGGGGTTAAATGTTAACAAGGGGTTAATTGACACACCGTGGGCCTATTTTAGAGAGTGTGTGTGTATGTTGAACATAATAAAAAACACTCTGTTCCCCTAACTATTATTGAAGCTTCACTAACGCTCAGTGCCAAAACTGCCGAGATGTGGAAGGGGGTTGGTTTTAGTCCACTCCGTTCTAACGTAGAAATACAAGGCCAGATCTCTAACCCAACATGAATCGCACTAATTATAGTTGCCATACATCTAAAACCACCTAAAAAATGATGTACAAACTGAAATTATTGTCATTTAGTGCATTTATCGAGGCTTACGGATAGATCTAAACAGGACAGAATGCTAACTAAATGAACCTTTTTTTAGGATCTCTAGATTGTCTAGTTAATGGATTTAAGTTGATGACCCAATGGTTTCGGTTGCTACCGTCTCGCAGGGTGCCTCCAGAAACAAAGTATTATCAAGTCCTAAAAAGTATAAAATATTATTCCTTTTAAACAGTTTTTTTGGCCAGACCATTCTAGGATAGGGGCCAAAAGTTACTAAGAAGTTTTTTGTAGTAACACGTCGTTTTACTAAAACTTATAATTGACTAAATGTTTTGAAGCATACGACCACAACCGTTCCCGTTTAGCCGCTATCAAGCCCCGGAATGCAAATTTGTAGGCGAAAATTTCCAAATATTTTCACTGTACTAGCGTTTTTGTGGACAAAACCAATGGAGAATAGAAGGTAAAATGAGTCACTTGAGCTTTTTTGTAGATCACATTATTGGTTCCTAGAATCTCAACCTTTGATTTATTTTGAACCTCCGACCAATGGTTTCGCCGCTCGTATCGACCTCAAAAACAAACTTTTCACGTTAATATTACAAAAAAATTGCACTCTTAATCACGTGTTTTTTTTTTAGTTTTTTCGGCCAAACCAATGGAGATAGGGGCAAAAGGGTCACTGAGACCTTTTCTAGTAGATCGCCGCAATTTGCTAAGTTATTGATGAAGGGTTCAATCAGATTTGAGCTACGAACCATACGGTTCGGCCGCTATCGGCTCGGCTCGACAACATTATTTTTGATCGAAAAAATCTCTGGAATGTTCCAAATGTTCGAGCGTTTTGTTATTTTCTCCGCTTAAAAACTCCCATGGAGAAGATACAGCAAAAAGTCACTGGACCTTTTTTGTAGTTCACTTCATTCCTGACCATGAAATTTTTTCGGTGTCTGATCCGAGCTACCTTAAACGGTTCGCCCGCTATCGGACTTACAAAAACGGGCCTGCAGGGGAGGTGCGAAAAAATGCGCAAATTTTCTCGAATTTTTTTTTTTGAGGGGTTTAAAAAGTAATAAGAAGTCCGGGTTTTTTCAGACTTTTCCTGTTGGTTACACGACAAAAGGTACCCGCGTGCCAAATTTCAAGTTTCCAGCACTTCTAGAACTATGTTAGAATTTGTATCTATATATCAGTCAGTGAAGTCAGTTACCACATGCGGCTAGTTATAGATATATCTCGCCTTCGGCTCGCTTGGGGGCCTACGCCCCCAGGCCCCAAAGTAAACGCTTATGCAAATGTCGGGGATAAGCTGGAAATTCCGGTGACTGGTTAAGTCCGGACCATTAATGTAAAATGACAAGGGATTTAAAAATTGACCTTTTTTCACTAGATTCTTTTTTTCCGGATTCGTAAAAAAAACACTTTTGACTTTGTAGGGCATTTTGGCGGGTTAAACCGTTAGAGATACGACAAAAAGTGACCTGGAGCCTGTTCTTTGTTGGAAAATTTAATTTTGTCTTTGCGATTGTGCTCCTCAGATGAGCTGATCTTACGCACCTATTGGTTGTTAGCCAAAATGAGCTCGGGAGAAAAGTCTGCAATCGGGTCAGCTTACGTCTTGGAATTGTTTAGTTATACAACATAATAAAAACCGACCTCAAGGAGCAGTATTTTAAGTCGAAACAGGGGGTTTAATAATGCACCAGGAGAGACTATCTAGTCAAGGCGAGAAATTCCCTGGGTGGGTGGATTAATGTTTAATGGGAGGTTAAGGACAAGAGGAGGGGTTTAATTTCGTGTCTAGGAATATTGTTCTGGTCATATGAAGCAAATTCGCCAGGGGGGGTTAAAACGTTACCGGGGGATAAGTCTCCAGGGGGTTTAGTCTGGGCTCATTAACCAGGATCTTCCCAGGGGGGGGTGGGTTTTTAAGTAGATTTGGGTTGACTGGTAAAAATTCCGAGACATGAGTGTTCGATGGCAGTGGGTAAATTCCCTGGGGGAGGTTTAATGATTAACCTAGGGGTGGTTATAACAACTGATGGCAGGGGGTTTGAGATGTACAGGGAGGTTAAACAGGTCATAGCCAGGGAATCCCCGGTGGGGGGGGTGTTAATATTAAGCGCGTGGGGGTTTTTAATGACACACTTGGGCCTTTTTTAGAGGGTAGTTGTGTCTGTGAATCATAATAAATATTCCTCTGTCCCTATGCTACTATTGACGCTTAGCTAAAAACGCTCAGAGCCCCCGAAACTGCCCGAAGTCACTCAGAACACTTTTCTGTAGATCCACGTGATTTCCTAAATCCCGTTATTAAAATTATGGTTTTGAGTTACGACCAACCGTTTAAGCCGCTAATCTAGCCCGCGAATGTAAAGATTTCTAAGGCGAACAAAAAAAAAAAAATGTCCAATATTTTTCATCTTAATCGCCGTTTTGCGGTCAAACTAAGGGGATAAAAAAAAAAATATGTCAAAAGTTTCATCAGGACCTCTTTTTTGTAGGTAAATCTATATGGTGTCCGTAAATAAACGTTAGTCCTTATTTGGGATACTCTCCGACACAATGGTTTCGCCGCTATCGACAAATCCCCAAAAACACACAAGTTTCGCGTAAAAGTTTACAACAAAATTAGTTACTATAAGTCACGTTTTTTACGGCCAAACAATCGAGATAGGGCAAAAAGAATTACTGGACCTTTTCTGTAAGATCCGCGCTAATTTGCTAATTTGAGTGGGTCAATCAGATTTGAGCTACGACCACGTATCGGTTCGGCCGCTAATCGGGGCTTGAAACATTATTTTTAATCGAAAAAATCTCTGGAATTTCAAATGATTTCGGTGCAGCGTTTTCGTGTCTGCTTAGAACCATGGAAGTTAGAGCGCAGCTACCAGACAAAAACGTCTTCGACATACTAGATTCCATTCTCTTATAGATGCGTTGTACACCAGCAGATTTCTCAGAGCTTCATTCCTGACCATGAATTTTCCCCGTCAGATCTCTGTGCGACGCGTGCTAGCTCCAACGTAGGTATTCGCGCACCGCTATCGGGCTTACAAAAAATGCCTGCAGGGGATGAAAGAGAGTGCGAGCTGCGCGATTTTATGGGAATTTTTTTTTGAGAGGGGTGTTGAAAATGAACAAATTCTCACTTTTATATTCGGGTATTTTCTCTGGTGGTTACACTGTGGAATGCTATCTGTGTACCAAATTATCAAGTCTCTAACTCAATCCCCCCGGAACGTTAGGTATAAGAATTAGGTATACTGTGAGTCAGTCAGTCAGTCAGTTATACCACATGCGGTTGTATATATATTGCGGACACGCGCTAACCTGCCAGGAATTACTTTCCACGAGATTATGTACTCTTCAATAGAGAACCAACACACTGTTATCACTGGCGCTATAAATATTTATTGGTTGGCTGGTTCAAGTGCGCGATGATGAGATGCAGGACCCTTCTTTGCCTCCTCGTAACTTAAGACAGCTAGTTATACGGTCCCCAACGTCGAGGATGGATCCTTCATTGCTGGTCGCCAATCAATTGCTGGACTGGGTCATGACTGACATAAAGGTCCGACGAAGAATGTAAGTGTTGATCGTTCCTTGGGTACTGAGGGTTTATCTGAACCATTTCGCTGCAGCTAGTCTCCATATCCATGAACCTCCTGAAGGAGCCCGCACCTGGTTCCCGTGTATTAGGCGCTGATAGGCTAACAATCCAGTAACTTGACTACTCTGAACTTCATATCTAAGTCAGAGAGACTGTGGGACCGCTATCGATTGTTACCCGAGCCAGTAGATCAAGACAGTTTAATTCTTTGCCATAAGTATTATTTAATTATGCGCTCTATCGATTTTGCTTGCCCAAAGAAACCAGCGCGAGCGCGTACGTCGCGCGAGTGGAAAAAAGGTCGAAGAGAACCAGGATTAAAGGTAAATGGGGTAAACAACAGGTTAATTAAAGTGTCAAGTTCAAACAATTGAAAAACATTACATGAAAAGTTAAAATTGGATAACAGTGAAGCAGAAATAAAGCTCCATTATACAAAACAAGTACAAGACACGTATATTCTAAAAACAATTAAGCAGGCTAAAAGCTAATCTATTTAAAAAACATACTATACGCAATCAACTAATAAAGAGCAAGGATGCATGGAAGGCTAATAAAGGAAAAGTACAATAGTAGCAATGCTAATAATAACATTTTAATGTACGTGATCAAACGACAGAATAGAAATCAGATAAGACAGGGAAGTATGTAATATATTGAATAAAACCATTATTGTATCAATTGGAAGCTAATTTAAATGAAAAATCAACTGAACCACCGAACCACCACTTAATAATGAATCATTTTCTTGGCGAGACATTTGGAAATTAATCCCTTCTTCTTACATCCTGTGGAGCCCTGCTTCTGAGGTTTGTAAAATGCCATCAAAAATGTTAAAAAATAAGAATTCAAGTGGAGGCTGATGACATATCCAATAGATTTATTGAACGGCTTGTTCATATGCAAAGTATGTTAAACCTCCCTGTCTGTTATAATAAGCTCTTCTTCCATCATTCCAGCAAGCTACTTTTCACATCTTTACTAAAATACTAGTTTAGTGATACCTGGTATTCAATAGGAGGTAGGGGACAGTACGTCTTCTTGACTGTTACCGACCAATTTAGTGCGTCACGAAAATTTTCAAGTCTAAAGGTAATAGTATTTGAACTTATTTTTTTAAATAGATTATCACCGTGAGCTTGCTCACAAATAATATTTCTAAACAGACACAGCAGTTCGGTTTTGTCAAGGGCACGCTCTACTGGTGAGGCGATTGGCGGACTTTTATATCCCATGTGGTCACGGGCCTAGGAGAGAGAAGACAGCGGTACACTTGGTGTAATGATGGTAATCTGACTAAGGCATGTTCGGACTGTGTCAGGTCATGACAGACTCGATGGAGGGTTTTGCAACGCCTTAGGTTTTGCAAATGAGAGATACTGAGGTGGCTAGAGTCCGTGATATCCTTTAGGGATCTCGAAAACAATTTGTCAAACTCAATAACCACTAGGCTCGGAACTGATTGAGTATTTAAATTTGGAGTCCCCCCAAGGATCAGTACCTTGGACCAATTTTGTTTAACTGCCTTTACATAAATAATTTAGTGCTCACTATAAACCACGAAAGAATACCGTTATTTGTACGCTGATGGATATTGCCTTCGTATTTTCATTAAGTTTACAGTACAGAATGAACTCGAAATTAACAGTAACGATAGTTCTTATTACAGGGCCTATTCGAATGTTTTTAATATGCATCTGAATTTTACATACTTAATTATTCAAAAAAACACCATTTAACAGAAGTTTAAAAAAAATAATCATCTTCAGCCTCCATGTGTTGAAATAAACGAAGAAAAAATAGAAACACCAATTATCCCAAGTAATCAGAAAATATTTGGAGACTTCAAGAGTGGACGATGACTTGACTTCGGCGATCCCACACTAAACTTTGTGTGTGACCTCTTTGTCTTCATCGTCCTTCCTGATCTCCCAGTTTTGCAAAATATCAGCCATGTCTCAGTTTAATTAAAAATAATATACTTTGGTTTGGCTACGAGTCACTGGTTGCGGTAATGGACTTCTTGTTTGGGGTCTCGGCACCTCAGTACTTATAAAAAAGGGTTTTCGTATTCACAGAAACGAATTGTGCGTGTTGTTGGCTGGGCATATCTCGCCAGAAAGAAGTTTCATGCCAGAAATGCATTTAAAGAGCAGCAGCATTTTGACCTTTCCATCTATTCATATTGTATATTTACGAGACCATTATCCCCTATGCCAGGTTTCATTGTGCAAATGTTAGTTAAGATGGGAGCTGCTATACCATGACCACGAACACGCGAAAGGCTGAGTAGTACGGCTTGCTTAAACGCGCGGATGCGTAGTGAACCTTGCGACAAAACCCAACATCGCTCGGCTCTGAGGCGGCGTGGACTGCCTCAAAATTCAGGGGTGGCTAGGTTTTTTTTTTGGAAGCCTCCCTAGTCATTGTACAAAAAAAATATACTGAAAAAAACAATTTTTAAAAAACAAACAACTAAAAACGAATACCTATTAGAGGGTTTGTTTTTATTCGGTTGGGGAGTTTCCTAGTCCTAAACTCTATTTATAATAGATCATTGTGTATTTCTTTTATTATTTAATGTAAAAATTAGTTCCTACTGCAAGCTTGACTCTTCATACAAATATTGTCTTTTTATACATGTTATTTGATTAATAATGTACTACTGAACTTTTGTCATATACATGTAATACTATGTCTGACGGACAATAAAAACAGATTGAAATGAGCTGAGAGATGAAATTTGAAATTGAAACGAACCTGTTTAAAAAACTATATATTACGCGAATGAATTTAGCGTATTTCCACAATTCCCTTGTATGATAGTTTCCTCAAACAGTTCGTTTTATATGTCTAGTGAGAGAGAAGTTTGCGCGAGATTTCAGACCTTAAACAAAAGCTGGTCAGGCTGGGTAACCAGAATGACGTTATTCCGGACGTACTTCACGTATTGTGAAAACTATCGACTTACTACAAAACCTGTTAGCGTAAATGTTACAATAACTGTAACAAGAACCACGTAGATCTAAAGACAGTACTTATAATAATATTGATATTTATTTTAGGAAATGGCGGAGGTTTTACGTCCGAGATTTACAAGTGGACAGAGAAAAGCGAAGCAGCCACAATGGTAGAATAGAGAGACAGAAGTAAGAGAGAGTAGAGTCGAGCAAATTTGTACTATCAAAACATGATCGTAAACAATAATGTTATACTACTAACAGTATTGAGCTGGAACATGATAAGGTGGTCCTGTTTCGTTGAGCTGTGAGTCCAGATAGTGAAATGATATATTGGTTATTTCCTTTCCTGGGTTTGTTCATTTTGATTCTATTTTATTTACTATTAGATTCAGTGAAATTTTCGTCATTTTCCATGGGTATTAAAAAATTTGAAACAAGTGTAATCAAGAACCTTAAGAGTGGGATAAATCTAGTAATTAGATTTTGTCTATTACTTGGATGCGTCTGCATAGGGGAAAGAAAAATTTATTCAAGACAATTGACATTATTGCTTAAAGAGAGATTTGGTGTTGAGAGTGTTTTAATTCAAAAAAAAGCGTGCAAAAAATGTAAAACATACTTATGGAGAGGAGGCACTACTTTAAAAAACTCGGTAGGGAACAAAGGTTGTACAATATTACGATGAAAGTTATGTGATATCAACTTAAACTATCTTTTATAGCTTTTTCATCAATTAAAATATATGTATAAGGGAATTATAAAAGTTAAAATACGCGTTTGTTACACCAATTCTACCTCAGGAATTGATGTTACCATTTGTAAGTTGAAAGTGGGAGATTAATTAATAAATAGATGTACTTGTTTAGGAAACATTATCTCCCATTAACAACTTTCACAGTTTGCTATCGATATCCATCGAGTTTATATTTTATTTTAGGCGGTCTCATATGAATATTGAGGAACATCGATTTTCCCTCAATTGAAATTTAAATTATTACAACATCTCTATATACAAAATACCCATCCACTTACTCAAACATTATTATACTCTACTCAATTTCCCACCCGATATCGGAGAAGAAAGTTTTAAAATGTCACTACGTACGTTTCATGACTTTAATTTTATACTAGACAGTGAGCGCGATTTATTAAAGAATCAAAACATCCAAAAGGGGATGAACTAGAAATAGCAACCACTACCCCTAGAAAAAATGAAAGTTTTTATTATGTTCGTCTCGATGGCCTAGAAATATAAAATTTAACATACCTCACCGGGGCGTCGTATCCTCTCAAACAGACAAATAAAAGATATTTTAAAAAGATTCGACCGAAAACACCTGTGAAAGGTTTTAAATCTGGAGTGGTACCTGTATTTTTCCAGATTCTAAATGACCGAGAGACATGAAATTTGACACACATTCCTCATAAGTTACCACAGAATAACAAATGAAATTTTTCACAAGAGAAAAACAAAAATCCGCAGCGACTGCTCGCGAGAGGAAATTAGAGGTAAAACCAAGATGAAATTCCACAACATAGTTCTACATTCTATCCACATTACACACATAAACAAATTTATTAACATTAACCAACCTGCTGAGCGGGACTTCTTGAATTTGATTAAAAACTTGTCAAGAAACCGGCCCATTTTTTTCTGTTTGTAAAATACATCCGTTAGAAATGTGAACTTTCGATTACAAATGTGCATTTATGTTCCCTCGGCATGCCTCCCGGTTCTAGAAATACCTCACGACAATAAGGTTGATTCTAGACAATGCCGGAGCAGTACTCCGCTTTGGAATGTCACAGTACGGGAAGAAGATTTCAATGTTTCGGAAGTGGTCACTTTTTGATCGAAGGAAACCTTTCAAACCAAGTTTCTGCCAAATGTAAGTGCTATGTTTTATTGACTCTATTATTCTTAAGTCATTTGTATGTAGTCTATTTTCTTATTCGGTACCCACAACGTTAAAGCTACTACTGTCAAAAAGATAACTCATAGGCACTGCTGTACCCCGGACATGTAAACTTCGAGTATATACGTATACTCTGTATCTGGATTTAATTGTACATATAGCTAACCTAAATTTCTTACTTCTGCCTACCAATCACTAATGTACATGTAAAACACACTACACACACACAAGCGAGCGCGCGCG
>NW_025781263.1:0-44602 GCF_021130785.1 Homalodisca vitripennis | reverse complement strand
CCTTCGTTATTATTGGTTCATGGCGAGATGAACTTCTTAAAACCATAGTTGTTGACTCGCATTGGTTTTATTACAAATATACAGAATCCGTTTTGATACTCTTTTGGTTTTCTCTTTAGTTTCATTTTTTAGATTTGGCAACCAAAAGCGGACCTAATCTCGACTGATGGTTTTGACTGATTGGGTGGTCTGCCAATTTAATGTATGTTGCCTAATCCAAATTAATTTCCTTTTGAAAAATTGTGGTTCCCGATGTATTATGGTGGGCTTCATCCCAATTTCTTATGATGGTCTTCGGAACCAACAAAATGGTGTGCAATTTTTTGACTTTATCTGGTGAAACCCCTTTCTCGTGTTATCTTTGTCTTCTTTTATCCTTAACGTTTAGGGTGGTCTTTTTGTCTCGTGCCTATATGTACTTACCCTATTTGCAGCTTACATTTTTCATACTCGTAAAAACACATTTTTGGAATCCGGTGTTGCCATTTTTTGGTTTTAGTTTTTACCGAGAGACTTTGTCCTAAGCGTGTTTGGTGTGGTTTTAAATGCGGTTTCTAATGTGTGTAATTTCATACCATTCTCTTTCTAAATTTTCTCCGATAATCCCCGGCACATAAGGGATTGACATAAACGCACAAATTTATCAAAAATTCTGTTTTTCTGACTCAGGAATGATTCTTCTGGTTACGTTTTTTTGCCAACTTAATTAACTAACTAATTGAGGGTATCCATTGCTTTCCTGTAGAATCCGATCTCAAGTTCCTGACTTAGGCGTGCCACAACGCTTTAGTAAGATTTGTTTTATTTTCTAACCTAGTTTGTTAATTATGTATTAGGTTAGTTCTTTACCCTGAAGAGAGAGATCAGATTGCAGATCTCGAAACGTAGTGTTACTGTTTTCTTGTTTTCACTGAAACGATTGGCAAATGTCCGGGAAAAATCCTGTTTCCCTTCATGTTTATTTACATTAATAATAAGTGGGTAAACATTGAGTATCTTTAAAAAAGTAAACAAGCTATTTTCTGGTTTATTTTTTACCTCATTTGTTCTGTTCTCAATATTACCAACAGTTTTCAAAGATTACATAATACCATTCTTCTCGTAATAATTTGAGTGATGAAAAGAACAAATTGGACGTTATCTTCCTTAACATCAAGCTATTTCACTATTTAGTGTAGTAACAGCATTTTCAAACTGACCGCTAACGTGATACAATAAATAAAAGTGGTCAGCGTGTTTAAACTATTATAACAGACTATTAGCATGTACCCGCGTCTTCACGCAACAATTTCTTGATGAGTAATAAGAACGATAATAGTCATTACTTTTATATTGAAGACTTTTTTAATGGAGACTGGAATAGATATATGAAAACCTTCTTAGCTATACCAGAATAGTTGAGATTTAAAGTATAGAGCAGTAGTGTTTTTGAGTCTTGATTTTTAGACAGAGTAGAATCAAATACTACATGTGTAATAATACCAATACTAAATATGGAATATAATCGAATATCTGGGCATTTCCAGTTAATTAGTTAGCTCCAAAGATTGTCAGGCAAGAGCATCTAATGATGTTTATAATGATGGAGTCCTCATGATATTCTTGAAAATGGTGTTAGTCGTATATCAATGTGAAATTTGGTTTTCCTCAGCGCCAAATTTAATACAATTTAATTCAAAAGACTTCATTTCGTATTAATTAATTAAGTCTACATACGATCTTTTAAAATTAGCCAAATATATCCCGCTTGGTTTAAAATAATCTTCATCCTTTCTCATGTTTATGTTATGTATTTACATAAGTTTTCACGATCTAAAACATCTATTTATAAACCACAAGAAGAGACTTTTTGTAAGTTAAATTTAAGCTAATAAAATAATATTCTAAGTGTGTTAATATAATCAACTTATAAATTATGTTTAAAATAGTTTTCCAAAGTATATAATACACACGAATATAAAAATTATTACCAGAAAGCATTAAAACCTAATTGAGATTCTAACCAGTATGCTTAAGCTGCTAGACACATCCACAGGTTAAGGGAAATTTTTGAAATAGGTAATATATCATTCTTTTGCTTGTAGAAGCAACTGTATGTAATACAAGTGGCTTGAAATTACTTATGATATATATAATTAGTTAAATTTCCTTAAAAGTAAATGATATGCCCTAATGTGAGAGCCACCCTTCTTGTTTGTCTTTTATTTGAATCATTAAACAACATCTGAATAGTTCTATATATATATATATATATTATATATATATATATATAATATATATATAAACGTGTTTTAAATATAGTATTTGTTCTCACTTGCAAACCCCTATTCACTATTAAATTACATGAAAAATATAAAACCAATATTTTAAAACTTTTATTTGTTTTGTTGAGGCCTTTCAATAGCGAGACTATCATCTTCAGACACATCACAAAGTAAGGTAGCCTCGCTATTGAAAGGCCTCACAAAACAAATAAAAGTTTTAAATATTTGGTTTTATGTTTTTCATGTAATTTAACAGTGACCCTATTCACTATGTTTTCCTATTTTTATATTTATCATAGCCCCTCATTAGAAAAAACATACGAATGTTTTCTAAAGATAATTATAAAAATTGCCTTTATATAGTCCGTGTATTGGTTTTGTTGTTTCCTCTTGCTATGGTTAAGATTAACGTTAAGGGCACTGGACCTCACACTATTTTCCGTGTGATCGTTAATACTCACTCCTATGTTACGTTTAATCTTATTATATTATTACAGCACTCAAATATTCGTAAGACCCTCAAAACTTTAAATCTGTATTCTTTAAAGGGAAGTATTTCTTCCTTTTTGTTAGCTTTGATGATCGCTTTTTGTGAATTTGAGGTTCGCTCTGATGATCGAAAACATTACTATAGAGTTGTTGAACCATTCGTTCGTTTTACGAGTATCTTTATTTCTCGGGTTTTCCAAGTTAAAGAAGGGTTGAGAAACAAGCTGAAAATTATGCCACCAAGCCTTCATATTGATACTTCATTTAAAATTAAGCAAAAACACATTCCACAATATTTTTAGTAAAATAGTTTCTGTGACGATCGACATGCATGACAATTACAATAAATAACTATATTTAATACCAGTTCATAATATATAAATAACATTTAAATCGTAATAAACGCTTATTTACTCCCTTAAAAGAGTTTAAAGGGGTGTTTGTAATAGATATTTAGATTATCTAAGAGTAAATATATATTTATAGAATAAAAAATATTAGCATGTAAAATACAAATAACGTATACCAGCAATGATCTGCACATAATCATAATAATAATATCGTAATTCGTTATTGAATTATGTAAAAGTCAATAAAATGATGAGTATAGAATGATAAAAACACAGGAGGAAGTTGTTCATATATACGTATTACGCCGCTGTGTAATAAAAACTTGTATTAACCATCCTTTTGGACGTAATTTATTTATAATACCTTACTTTGTGTAGGCAATCCTTAGCTTCAAACATTAAACAAAAAAAATATTCGAGCATATTGGAAACACCTACCTGTAAAACATATTAGCATGTAAAATGTTAAAAATAACGTACACCAATAACTTTTATACACATAATCATAATAATAAGATTTTAATTTGTTATTTAATTACGTATAAAGTCACTAAAAACGTGACACTTTAAATATATACCACAAGCGCCTGTTGCATAATAAGTATTACATTGTTGATTAATGAGGGTACTTGTAATTAACCATGCTTTAGGACTTAAGTTGCATATAATACTTGGCCTAGTATAGATTATTATTAGCTTAAAACATTTAATAAACTAATATTGTAGTAAATTTAGTAAAAAGAGAAACTTATAATACTGTCTGAGCAAATATTGTTTCCCATACAGGCATTACGGTGTAACAACATCTCGAGGAAATAATTTGGCTATAAATCACAAAGCCAGCTTGGTGTCGAAAGGTTTAAAGGTAAACTTGTGGTAGGCACGTCTCGCGGTTTACTCCTGACAAGATCTTGAATACTTCTTGAAAACACATTTTATCACGAGAAGTTCCTTTATTCATTCACACCCTTAAAAACATAAGTTTATTTCATAGCTTAAATACTACTCGAATACAATTATTTTAGCATCTCACGTGTCAGTAAGTAAATATGAACGTTTCAGACTCCTGTAGAGTTAGGCATATTTTTGCCATAGAAGAATGATAAACTTTGAAATAAAAGTGTTTTAAGTTTTGACGTGACAACGTCTTAAATTAGGTTGCGGCTCGGAGACAATCATGAAAAAGTGTAACGCCCGGTAACGTTACGATGCCCGTCCAGTGGGTCCGCCGCACGGGATCCGCACGGGATAAAGCAGATAACTGTGGGTCCGCCGCACGGGATAAAGCAGATAACTATGTTTATTCGTGAAAAATGTGGAGTGCTTAGATTCGTCATTTACAACAACTACAACAATAAAGGTAAATAATTGTACACTGATATTTCATTATCGTAAAACTATGATTGATTGATTAATTGTTAGATTGACACAAAAGTTGAGAAACTGAGTTTATAGGTTATGTCCATACTATTGACAAATGTTGATAGTGTTAAGTAAATTATTAGTTTAAATCACTCTGCAATCAATCGTAATTCAGTCGATTGAGAAGAAAACAGCGCGTATTGCTAGTCAAACATTTAAAATAACAAATTATAACCTCTAACCTGTCATAACAGTGGCGACCAAACAAACGAACTAAACCGACCAATCACCACGCGCGGAGTTAGAATTTAACTGTGTTTAGCAAGAATTTCAAATTCTAATTTTAGTAAATGTTTTATTCATCTTTACCATTTACAATAACAAATTTTAATTAATTTCAAATTATGTACAATGTTTTAGTAAACAAAATATATTTTCTATAGTTAAAATTTTGTGCAATTCTTATTTTCATTCAATTCCTTGTTCCTATTTGTGCAATTTAATAATATTCATATCAATAAATATTCTACCGAGAAAAAGACGTTGTCACGTAAAATTCTTCGCCCGTAAAACGACCTTTACAGGCAACCATAATTTTTTTGTTTCTTAATAGTATTTAATTGGATGTTTTATTTTTAAAACAGTACTTAATATCCTTGAAAGTTCTGATCAAGTAACTTATGTTGCTGAAATAATGTTACGTAGCCTACATATCTGCAATATTGATTGTACGAAAATTATTTTACAATTATAATTAAGGCAAAGTACTGTCAATTAAATCCTTAGTTTCAATGAGACAACTGTACATTGAAATCGGGATTGAAATGACGTATACAATTTGTAAATAATTGTTATATGTATCATGGAAAAGAACTCTAGCTATTTAAAAATAACCGATTACTACAATGACTTACTAATTTACTTTTTCTCAGGTTAAGTGTTATATTGGGCTTCTTAGCCCTAACTTCGCCCGGTAAAATAATACATCTTTACTTTACTTTATTAAATTACTTTTTGGAACGATATTGTTTTAATATATTCCTGCTATCTAACAAAAAACATGGAAAAATACAAGTGGGCGCTCACAAAAACATTAAGGAATTGTTTTTCTTGGAACTGTTCTTTATTATAAATAGGAAATAGTTTCAAGAAAGGCGTTGTCTGTTAGAATCAACACATACTTGCAATAAAACTATAGGATGTTAGATAGAAAAAACAAAATCCTAGAGCCGAATCTCTTATAGAGAGGCACACGCACAAACAAGTCACGTTATCACCAACAAATATCAGTGATCCTGCAGAAATCCATACAGAAGAAAAAGTACACACATTATTTTTATTTAACCAATTTAATTGCGTGTGAATAATTTCAAATGTATTTTACTCATTCATTACTTAACTTAAAAAAATTCGATATATCAAACTTTTTTCTGCATGTATCTCATTTTATGTCCATCCGTAATGAACATGTTATATATTTGGTATTGTAATACATGTGGTTTGATGTGATTTAATGTTTTTTTCACCATTAGAACTTGAATCTTCAGTTAACGATAGTTAGTTGTTGAAGTTTAACAACTAATATCATCAGTATTGAAAATAGATCAGTGTTTTTATTTATTTAGTGCTCTAAAGTGATACTTTTAGTTTGATATTAAAACAATTTAAATGCAATCTGTATTTTAAGTAAGGAAACATCTTAAAATTATCGTAAATTACTTATGCAATTCAAACGTTTTCACTACGGATACTAGCAAGCTACTACTCTTACATCATGGAGTCAATAAATGTGAGTTAGTGCTGAGAGAGTGAATATTCTAAAATGGAAACCTCAAGTACAGGTGGTGTTACTTACCACACAATGGTGGAAGGTGTGAGGTGTTTATTGCCTTCCGTGAAACCATTGTCTCTTTGTTTCCATCACCATCATTCTGACTGGTTCTAACCCGCCTGTTGTCTGTTTCTCACTTTTATTTTTACCTATAATAGGAGTTGTCTTTAGAGCTGAAAACGTTCGAAATATTCAATATGTATAAAATTTCAAATAACATGTAAATACTTTAAATAACTCATTAAACGGAGTTAATTGTAAATACAATATTTACATAATCTGCTATTGCTACCAATTCTGCAAGAAATTGCAAAAATAACAATTGTTATTTTGTACGTTTTACATGATAATATTTGCATTTTTAGACAAACTAACTCCGGTTTACTTTATTTGATAGGTGTACATTCTATGGGTGCAGTAATTTATAGTAAATAATGTGAATATTTTAAATTAGCGAAATCAACTTCATTTATGTCTTCCACTATTAGTACTAAAACAGTATTGAATTTTTCATATTTAAATCAAGTTTCTATCTAGTCTGAACACTATCGTATTATTATAATTTTTTTAATTTTAAACTAAATTTGGAAAGCCGAGTATAGATTATAAAAGAAATACTTCCTTAAAAATATTTTTTTTTAAATCACACAATAGTTTAAATTTAGATTTGGTATGCGAAGGAAGATCTTGAAATATAGATCAACTTAATGAAATATTGAGTTGTAAAATATAAAAATAAAATATTGAAATATACAGTATTTTTAAGAAATGTTTACATTATATGTGTATTTAAAAATAATGTTATTGGTAAATGTTACTTGAATTCCTTTTTTGGTAATTAACATTGCAATTTGTATTGTATAATATTTATGAACGTACTAAATCATTCTATTTGGATACTTTAAAAAAGCTTTATTTAAGATATTTATATAATTATTATATTAGTATGATCATTATTTGTTTACTTACTTACTTTGTAAAACCTGTAATTACAGTTGAAAACGAGCTAAAAGGAACTTTAGGCTTGATTCCGGTGTGACAGAATATTTAGAGGGACAGCGTTTCTGTCGAGATCTCTTCAATGATAATGTTCTATGTCTCAGTTGTATTCTATATTTCTTCCACTCAAAGCAATGCATTTTTTCATTCTATTATACCAAAAATAAGTAGTTTGTCATGTCTCATTCCTTGAAATCCATAGAGTTGAAATATATCGGTATTTTTTGTACCCCATTTTAGGTTAAACAGAAAGGTGTAAGACAGTCGAAAGTAGACCCTCATGAAATTATGCATCACTCACTCTAGTGAATATTAAAACACTAGTGTGATATGCCAACATCTCCAAGAAACCTACCACTTCATAATACCACTACATTCCAAGAAGAACAAATAATTGAACTATAAAGGGCAACTTTTGACCAATAGTTATTTTAGATTGGAAATGGGATATGATGTTTTAAACAAAACCAAAACGTCAGCACGTTATGCATCATTTACTACTAGTACGATCTGAAGATTGGTTATTATGGCGTTATCATCCGTACATACACTTTTACATAGTGCTATGTCCTAGTTAGTTAGTAGTTACCGTTAAGGATTTTTTATATTACCTAGGTCGTAAAACTAACATAACTCCAAAGATAATTAAAAGCTGATTTAGAATCTTAATTAAGTTTTAATATATAAATAACATAATGAAAATAATAACTTAAAATACGCAAGGACCAATGATGGATAAAAAACATACAAGGACTCCTAGCATTTATCCATAATATAGTTTTTATTATAAATCCGGCATTGTTAACAATACGCCTGATTGGGTTTACAAATAGTGAAAAAACTGTTTTGCTACCATAGGATACCGTATAAATAATGTTATAAAATTAAAGCACAATCTTTTTAATGTATATAAGTCCAAAGAAAAATAAAGTTTTGTCTGGTAGTAATTTGCGTACAACTAAAGGTGTCAGGAAGTCTTTCAACTACGAGATGTCCCACCTATTAATTAACTTAATATTACAAATTTTAGAAAGAAGTTAAAATAAAACGTTAGTCAAGTTTCTAATATTTTCTGTTTACTGGAGAAAATATTTCACAACATTTTATGATGGGAATTATAATGTAAAGAATTAAAACTATAGTTTTTACTATATGTTCCACGTGAGTGGAAAGAAGGGTCGATTTCACACGTGGCTGTTCATCTCTAAATTTCAAACTGATGATCGATTTATAAACTTGATTATAAAATTCTACAACACCGTCGGGTTAATAACTCTCATTGGAATTTTAATAAAATGACAATATACTCAAAATTTTTTAAACTCTAATATCTTAAACTATACAAGACACAAAATTGTTATAAGCACATTTTTACAAACTCAAGCCTAACCTTAAGAGTTACTAAATACAAGAAAGCATAAATGTTGCTAGAAATTGCATGAATATTTTAAGAATATAAATCTTTTTCCTGGATTCCGACAGTCTGAGAATAAGTGTTTCCACAAACTTAAAGTCAGTAAACTAAGAAACAATACTGTTACTACTAAAAACACTTCATAACATCATTGTCATAGCATTTTAAAAAGTATTATAATATTAAAGCACACGGGGCAGTCGTGATAAAAATTTAAAGTCTAAACTCACGACACAAACATTGAATTGAAAAATTTGGCTAAGCCATGTTGGTAGGTGTACCTTTTTTCCTAGGTCACGTTAAAGTGACGTTGTAGTTGAAATACCAAAATTTTAAATAGATTTTATACTGCTTCTACGACTGTTTATATCCACATATTGTGAAAACCTCAAACACACATATACTTAAGCGAACTAAGCAATAAACCTTTTCAAGTATTAACGATTTCGGTTTTTTTATATAAATATTGTTATACTGTTATGTTAAAAACTTTTGACTCACTAAAGACCAAATCCATTATTGAATTTGTTTATATTCTCAGTAGACCATATTATTTAATACAACCAGTTATACGCTTTTTAATTACAATTCAGAGTTCATTAGTGGAATAAAATGAACCCCCTTTGAAGGGTAATGAAACAGTTTCATAAACACTGTTTTCTATTCAGTTGAGAACTACAAAAGTATTTCTCATCAAGAGATTTCTAGTTCGTTAACTACATATTACAATTTTCTTGCTAGGATTCTCAGAAAAATTGCAATAAATATTTGAGGACTTTAAACGTGAAAATTTATTTAGTGTGAATTACATAAAATAATAACTAATTTTAATATATATTAAAAGTTTTGTGTTTGTGCATCATTGATTACGTACTGTTTCACCTTCATTAAATTTATGATATGATGATTTATGAGCTATTTTGTTTATAACAATATATTTTTTTGATTAAAGCTTTACAAACAATATTTTGAAACAAACTAAAATATTAGAGTCAGACCTTATAATGCATCTTCGCATCCTCAACACATCATTGACTTAAGGGAGAAAGGCTGTATGGGTTATAATATCTCCTAAAAGGCTGTAAGGGCTATGAGAACCCTTAAACGTATCTCTACAAATCTATAAATAATTTTTCTAATAAATAACAGACTAGATTGTTTTAATATTTATGATGAAGTCATTATTTTTCTATCATGCTTAGCCTTTTTAATCTAAAGGTAACATGAAACACATCAGATTTTTAATATGTTACGCTTAACGATAAAGTTTAGTATGTTATATTAGGGTGAAAATATTTACATGGCTAACAAAACGGAAAGATGAAATCATAATTTCAAAAATTGTGAAAAAAACACAGGCGAACACCATTAAGAAGGGATTAGCACATATTGCTTAAAATTCAAGTTAAAAGCATACTCAGGTGATTTATAAATGGTACTTAAACTTATAAAGACACTAAAACTAATGCTTTAGTTCTTCAAATTCTGAGGAGGCAATCTGAATAATTGGTAGAACTACCTTAAAGTTTTAGGTGAGTGCAAAACCATAGTAAAATATTCACAGTTAATTTTAAGAAAATGTCACAAAAGGAGATATCAGCATTCTTCCGGTAGTCATGCCGGTATGAGGCATCAGACACTCAATCAATACTTCTTAAAAGGTGTGGGATTTTTTGGAAACCATCAATAATGTAGTTAAAAAGATTTATCATATGTTCTTACAGATGTTGTCCGAATGGGATGGACCCCATGGGATTTTAATGAAATTAATATTGGCCAAGATAGCTCTTCAGTACCTTGTGAGCAGAACTTCTGGTCTAAATACAGTGTCTGCCAATTTAATTTACATGGCTGTGATTTCAACCGAAATGGACATGTCCCATTCGTTATGAAGCATTGATGGGCTTGGAAAGCGTTACTGGCTGTAAGATATCTGGAATGAATTGAGCTGTGGGAATGAAATTTGACAAATTCCGTCACACCCAAGCAAGCCAGGATGAGGTTCCCTTGACGGTGCATATCACTTCCGGTATTCCTTAAGCTTTTGTGAACTTTATTCCAACGCAATTGATGAGAACGAATTGAGTCAAGAACATTGTTTTTGACCACGTTACTTTATTTCCTCGACATAGTTTAATGAGGACAAAGTCCTTGCCAGGAAAATGGTTGAGCATAAAAAAGGGGTATTAGTTAGATAAGAACATATAGAGTTATATTTTATGTTCACCTAACAGTTACTAACTCTTCAATATTTTGGAAACACCCTCAATGATAAAATACTATAAGCATAGTTTTTAATTCACATCAATAAATTAGTCAATTACTGCGGACTATGTATTCCTTCTCTCTGGTCTAAAGAAGTTAAATTATTGATAAAAAATTATTATGGTATTCTTTTAAATGTTACGGAATGTTTGAAGAACAAACTTTTATATTTCATTTATATTTAAAAATTTGTCACTCTCTGTTTTAAAAATTATTTAAACTTAAAATGCCCATAATTATGAAAATTATCATACGTAAATGTCTTCAGTGACCATTACTTATTTTCAGAACTGCTAATTATGGCCAGTTAAAAAGGATATGCATTTGATTAAGAAAGAAGCATAAGAAAGATCAGCAGAAACATCTAAAGAATCTGACTACAACAGAGATAGATTATTTAGGTTATGGGAATGAGACCCTTGTAATGCCTACTACAGAGGAAATTATAACATTTAAGAATACGGTTAACAGAATGATTAAAATTAGTTAAAATAATAATTACAGGACCTTTTTTATTCTTTGTTTGAAGGTTATTTTTGACGATGGAAGGATTGTGAAGGAAACAGGATTTTTCCGGACATTTGCCATCGTTCAGTAAAACAATAAACCAGTAACATCTACGTTTCGAGATCTGCAATCTGATCTCTTCTTCAGGTAAAGAACTAACCTAATACATAATATTACAAACTGGTTTAAAAATAAACAAATCTTACCAAAGCTGATTTAATGATTAGTGTTTTGTATAAGTTTTTTATTAAGTGCATGTTTATAGAGTTAGTGAAGTTGACAAACAACATGTAGGGTTGTGTGTTTCCTGACTTAGGCGTGCCACAACGCTTTTTTTTTTTTTTTTTTTTTTTTTTTTTCTTTTTTTTATGTATTAGGTTAGTTCCTTTACCTGAAGAAGAGATCAGATTGCAGATCTACGAAACGTAGTGTTACTGATTTATTGTTTCACTGAACGATGGCAAATGTCCGGAAAAATCCTGTTTCCTTAACCTTTTTTATTATAAAAAGAAATTACTCAATGCATACATATATAAAAGGATAAATTAACCATTTTGGTAGAATTAAAGTTACAATTAAGCTTTAAATTTCTTTAATCTCATGATAACATCTACAACAGACATTGTAAACTACAGTAAATTTGCTGAACATTCTGTAGTAGGAATGAGTCACCTGAAATATTAGTTGGACTAATACAAGGGCCCCATGCATAAAAAATTTGAAAGTAAACATGATTTTTATATGCAGATGGCAACATTTTATTGTATAACAAGTTTATTTGAGAGTTTAAAAATAAAAATAAGTCTTGTGGTATAGAACTTTAAGTAAAAAAAAATATAGTTAATTATATACTAGATCATTTAATTCCTGTATAAAAAAACCCACTTTAATCAAACGTATATTTTTATAGAAATAACTCGAGTAAGGTTTTAAACAAACATGCATGATGGAAACTAAGATTATTTAATAATTTAAGTAAAGTAGTATTAGACGTGTTCAATTTACGTATAAAAGCTATCTCAAGAGTAAACCTCAAGGAGTAAGTTATTGTTCTTTTCAATTACAGTTGGGTCACTAAATTGAAAAATACTGAGATTATGTCAAGAAGCGTACAGGTAACAGCTAAGTGTAGTTTATATTTAAGGTTATAATTTATACGTTTTTACCCTAGCAGCCATTTGCACCTTTTCACACGATTTTTATATTGAATAAAAAGTACGCCAAATGCATATCCTTTTTAACTGGCATAATTAGCAGTTCTGAAAAATAAGTAAAGGTCACTGGAGACATTTACGTATGATAATTAGGTTTTGTAGGTTAGCGCAACTGTTTGGTTAATCTAGTAGATAAACCTTCCCTAAATCCGTGTACTAGCCCTAAACTAAATTAAATTCCCTGTAGTAAATAAATTGAGTGACATACCACTCGTCTAAAGACTGCAGTGTAAAACTCCCGTCTTCCATGCCAAAATCATTAGTTTGTTATTAGTTTGAAGCCAACTTCTACCCTAAGACCAAGTGAATCAAACTTCCATTTTTAGAAATTTGTTCATATTAATTTGTTCTTTTTTATTTCTTTTATTTATTATGTTTTTATTCCTTCTAACCCTAAATAACGGATTAACTTTACAATATAAAGCATTTCTTAACCATGCATTATTTTTAATTTTATGCTAAAACCTTTATGTTTTAATTAGATAGTAACCAAAAGTATATTATGACTTTAAATTGAGAAAAATAGCAAATTATTTTGTAACCATAATTACGCTTTATCCATTAAGGTTTATAATGAAACTCTCCACAAACAATCGACAGAGAAGTACGTTTGAGCGATGGCCTTAATATCCGGAGCAGCAAGTCTTAAGCTTACAAGTCTGTTGATATTCTGTAAGGTTTCATAATGAAACTCTCCACAAACAATCGACAGAGAAAAGTACGTTTGAGCGATGGCCTTAATATCCGGAGCAGCAAGTCTTAGCTTACAAGTCTGTTGATATTCTGTAAGGTTCATAATGAAACTCTCCACAAACAATCGACAGAGAAGTACGTTTGAGCGATGGCCTTAATATCCGGAGCAGCAAGTCTTAGCTTACAAGTCTGTTGATATTCTGTAAGGTTCATAATGAAACTCTCCACAAACAATCGACAGAGAAGTACGTTTGAGCGATGGCCTTAATATCCGGAGCAGCAAGTCTTAGCGTTACAAGTCTGTTGATTATTCTGTCAAATAAGTTTTCTTTATATAGATATAGGAGATATCTTTAAACTGTCTTATATTTAAAATTAAGATGCAAATATAACTAGATATCTAAGCTCATAATATTTGAATATGTATGTATATACATGAACTTTTTTACGAACAGTACAGCATTTTTCGTTTGGGTTAGAAGATAACACTTTACTCTCACTCAGAACGTGACACTGTTTGTAATCAGTTACATTTGAAAAGTAGTTAACTTTAAAAACAATATAAGAGTTACCAAGTGTAAATAATAGAATAGAATAAATAATAAAGTATGTTGCATAAATAACGAAGATGACATTTATAACACAATTTATCCTGTGTGATAAGTACCTAATCCATAACTTTTAGATGTGTTTAATGCCAGTCTTATCAATTTAAAATGCAATAATAATTCAGTGTGTGTTAAAAAGAAAACTACAATCACTACAGTTACTATACCGTCAATTACGGATAATAAAATATTAAAATTTATTCAACGATCACAGAAGAAGTCTGTAATTAGTTTCATAAATTTACTTCAAATGTTACCTGATTAATTTAAAATTTCTTATATCGTAAAAATACATAATAAATAATAACTAAAACTATTGTAACGACTTTAATTACTATTGAAATACCAACAATTCTGAGGAAATGATTGTGCAGTAATGATTTAATCAAACAGCTTATTTACTCAATCACTGATCGGCTTGCAAAATAGCTGTAATTTATTATGTCAATTGAAAACAACTGTAATTATGTCAATTGAAAACAACTTCAACGTTTCCAATATCCTGCTAAAGAGTAATAGGTAAATGATGAGGTTAATTCTTATTTTTGAAAGAACAATAACATTGTAAAGCATTGTTTACAGTTATTCTAAGGCATTCTTTAGATATACAGTATATCACTTTATAAAGATTTGCTTTGATTTAAAAGCATATCCATTTCTTGTATTATGATTCAGGTCTACGGTTTAGAGTAAAAAACGGATATGCCTTACTTCTCATTCGAATAAACATAATGTGACATAAGTTCGCCGCTGCATGACACACCATGTGTGTGGGGAATAACTTGAGGAAAACCTTAACAGACTTACAAACATATAGAACACACACGGATTTCTTCGCACCAACTGCTTTTTTACTTCCTTACAAGTGGTAGTTTTTGTTTAGGTTTTAGTACTGCTCTCTTGGAATTAGGTTTTTAAACTTGTAGCAGTACATGTATATATATATATATATATATATATATATATATATATTATATATATATATATATATATATATATATATATTATATATATATATAAAATATCCTTAATGAGAATTAATTTATTAATAAATTTAAATCAATATACTTTTTATGAATATATTGGACAGTAAGATCAAATATCTATGTTTGTGCTGTCAGTTCTCCCAGCCAAGATTAGCCCCTGGAACACCTCTACTACTCTCATGTCACATGGTTATAAAATTTAACTTCAGGTATTTACCGTATAGTTTTATTGTAAAGGAGACCCTGAGAGAGAGAGAGAGAGAGGGGGGGGGAGAGGAGGGGGGGAGAGAGAGAGAGAGAGATTTTATACAGAAATATTTAATCAAACTTATAACCTCTTAGGTACACGGTTTAATAGACTAATTTATACCTAATTTTTAGAACCCTGTATTATTAAAATTATAATCGCGTTCTATATTTCTTGTACATAAGCGTGTAAAAAATAAATTCCTTTTAGAGTAAATAATTTAGTATTAGTATTAGTACAAAATACATTCATACTGCAGGTCATATGATATAGTTAACTTCTATAGTAAATACGATATTGTAAAATTATTGTTGATTAAAAGTGTTTTCATGAACTATTGACATTACGAAAAATTAACTAAAGTTACAGAATAATACTTAAAATTTATTTAAGTTTCAATTATTAATAATTAAAAACACTGATTTCACAAGTTTCGTTCACAATGAGGTTTCTTATTTCATTTGACTATTAATTTCAAATTAGTTAGAACGAGTTAATAAAAATAATTTTTTCAAATTACGAAAACCTTATGGAAACATATATTTTTTATAAACAATAAATTACGATAAGTACGCATTTTGCAGTTTGTGCTTTTTATCATTTTATGTATAAATTGTGAAATAAGATGAAATAAAAGGCGTCTAATTCATTCAAGAACTCTGTCCATTATCTCTTTATTACAAAGATTATGATATTTACTATTCTAGCGTCAATAGATTTTAACAATATCTGTGACTAATACTTTCCTAAAAATAATAAATAGCCTATATAGTAATAAAAAATTTAGGTTTCTAATAAAATAATTTTGTATTGTAGTAATGAACCCGACAAAAACATTTAAATGACAGCATTTAGCTCTAAAATAATACAAATTTTTAATAGTGCACAAATAGCACTTGGTTTTTATACTTATTTTTTTCCATAAATGGATGGATAAACTAATGAAAAAGTTTATTGTAGAGATCTAAAAATAGCTGATAAAAAATTTCAGTTTTCCTAGTACTAGTCTCAAACATTTTTGTTGTTTCAGTAGAAGTAAACGCAATAGATAGAAAAACCATTTTGATATGAAAAATGTGCAGTACTAATATGTTGAGTTATTATTTTATAAAACATAGAAAAAAATGCTTAAATTTTTTGTTTTAGTTCTGGTAAGATAAAGCCGTTTTTCACTAAACGGAGCAAATATGTCTTTAGTTGTTTAATGCTATCTAATAGTTTTTAAAACACAATTGCCGCACAGAAAACAACTAAGCTCTTAGCAATAAAAACTTCTAGCAACATACATAGTATACATTTGTTAATTTAAATTCTAGCAAAAACACCAAGAAGCTACACTATTATAAATAAAATATCACGTAATATGTGCCAGATGGAAAGGTTCATGAAGCTGTAGGACGAGAGTTAATCAAACCTGACGAGCTAAAATTTATGGTTAAACTGTCCTGTGATAACTGCCGGACCATGTTGTAACAACATCGAGACAAGGACCGGTAACTGTAATGTTCAAGCCACTTTGTTTCCAGTTATATTGAGTGGGCTATCACAGCTGTTGTAAAGCTTCACTTTGTAGGCAATAATGTGTCGCGTCTGTTAGTTACCCTTTGTCGTAAAGCACATTTATGTTCGTGTAAAGTAAGCAAAAGTGCTATCTTGGGGGTAGTTATGCTACATTTGTTTAACATGTTACATTTTAATATTGTCATATAACTGTCCTCGTATTGTTTGAATTTTTCTGTTCAAAGAATTTCTCGCGGCCATCATTGCTGTAAGATTCATTGTTTTTAATACATAGAAAATTACGTTTTATATGGAGTTAAGTCCTATGTCGAGACATCATGACGACAGGGAAATAGATATATTTTTTTTTTTCTGCCTTACCGCTAAGGCTCAGCAAACACAGGGTTGATGAAGCATGATTGTATTCTAACAGACACAAAATAGTTTGTCATTATAAGTAGATTAAAAAAATAAGGTAGTATATTTCCATATATAATTTACTATATAAGTTTTCGTGAATATACTTATATATAACTTTGGACGGGCACAGCTGGTGTAAGAAGTGGTTATTGTGAAACATATAACAGTAAATGTTAAAACAATGACTAGAACTTTTTAACGGCGGACCAGTGATCTGCGAGGAGTTTTTCATTTCTTTAGCTATGAGAATGGAGGCATTCCTAGGTTAGCTAAGATCGTTGGGAGGAATCTAATCTAGCTATGCCAGATAAAATGGTGTAGTGACGCTAAATAAAGCCTAATCGGGAATCCATAATATAATCAGAGACTTTGAGTTACATAAGGAATAAAACCACAAGCTACTTCGGAACGATCTGCTACTGTGTTTGATATAATTTATTGAATCCATAGTTAAACAGTTAAACTATTCGCTTAGCGTTTAACTCCTCAGGGACAGTAGCACTCTACAGCTAATAATACAACGTGCATACGTAGCGTCACATACGGAATTAGCGTTTAGGAGTAAATATATATTAATAAGAGTTAGGTCTTTCCAAATTAGCAGAACAATTTAAAGAATTTTGTTTCATTTTTTACAGTTTAAAATAAATCTGTAACATTTAAGCCAATATTACGGATATGAACTGTGTTACTTTTTAAAATTCGTGAACATTGATGTTACGTATGAACTTTGGAAAACTAGAGAAAGTAAAAAAAATATAACTAATATCATTTTGTGTAAATAATTCTCAAAGGCATTTATATAATTTTTAAAAATTATTTTATATTGTGATTTTCTTACACTGCGTATTAAATTAAGCGGGCTAAAGGGTGAAATAGACTACAGTAAAATGCCTGCTGTAACTATTTTATGTGTATAGTGTTGTGAAGTCGTTGAGCTTACACTTTATAGGACTCTCCATAGGACTGTAGATAAGGGTACAGTCAGTGGTGTAGTGGGGCCGGAGCGGTCCGGAGCGGCGCTCCGGCACAGCTTTAAGAAGCGGAGCGTCCGCTCCGGCATAGCATCTTAGAGCCGGAGCTGTGAACTGGAGCGCCACCCGCCTGTAAAATGTGGTAGGCGGGTGACGAGTAGTAATGGGAGAATCGAATACAGAATCAAATAGTATTCGAATACAGCCAGAGTATTCACATATTCGAATACATCAAAATGAATTCGAATATTTTTGAAAATGAATACAAATTTCTCTGGAAGAATTGAATTGAAACCTGGAGTATTCGTTTATTCTGATAAATAATAGTACTCAAATAAAATATTCAAGAGCTGTATTCGTATTTATATGAGGTTTAAAATGAATACATATATGGAGACTTTGAAAATGAATAATTTAGGGGAGATTCATAATTTGAAAAAATAATTACAACTTTTAATAGGTACTTGAAAAAATGTATAATTGTATAATTATTAAACTTAAAAAATACATATTATTTAAGAGTTACAGTTGTAGGCAATAAAGACAAATATGAATGTTTATTTCATATTGTTATGTAAAAACAAAATATTATTGAGGTTTTCTAGCTTCAGCCTATTTCCTTCGGTAATTAGTGACAAGACCTGCTGTGAAAATAGTCTTTCAGACGGAACTGAAGTAGCTGGTAAACAAAGATATTTCTTCTGAAGTTCGTATATCATGGGTATGACTTGTTTATTCAAGGCACCAAAAGCGAAAGGCAAAAAAAGCAAGAGTATTCGAATACATATTCGAATACAGGGGTGAATTCGTGACAAACAAGTGAAATAAACCCAGGAACAATAGATTGCGGGAAGGAAGTAGGACAGGTTTAGACCTGTCTGTTAAAAACGCCCATCTGAGCAAAAGTATTCGGATACATACTCGAATATAGGGGTGAATTCGAATTCACTGTATTCGATTCTTTTAAGTATTAGATTCTCCCATCACTAGTGGCGAGTCCGCTGGATAATAAAAAGGCCAGAACAAACCCGCATCACTTATATGTCCGTTGAGTGGTATCAAGGTAATTGTAGGCGCTGTGCAATAGACAACTCCTTGTAACTCGCAACTAGCGCCTTCATACAAATCAGGATGCTCTCTCACTCTCCCTCTCCCTCTCCCCCTCCCATGACAGGTGTGCCACACCACCCCCCACCGCCCGTCCATCTTCACTAACTGCAGGAAGTGTATACTTACATTACACAGGTCGAGACTTGTTATTCGCGTTCCCGGTCTCTATGTTGTTGTGAGTGCTTGTATTAAAGCTGTTATCTGTCGAAAGTCCATCGTAGTGGTTTGAGTTCAAACAGCGTACCGTATATACTGTTAGTTTTGTTTGAGTTGAGTCCTCTATAATACATTTGTAAAAGCCTATTACTAATTTTTTTTAATTATTAGTTTTTGTAAATTTTGTGAAATGATGGAACCAAAAACCAAAACAAAAATATATAACGTTATTTTTAGTGCCCCTAATATGACTGACTGAAATCCAGTTCCTGGAACATCAAATCCAAAAGCTAAAGTTAAAATAAGTAACACTCGCTGAGCCTGAGCCTAATGAAAAGGAAGTTCGGACAGATGACCCCCCCCCCCACCACAGAACACAGTGGCCTGAAATTTGGACAGAAGATATGTGGGAGAGAAAGAAGGTGGTTTTTCCTTGGATAGACTCAAAGGAAGGTAAATTAGGCTGTAAAAATTTGTTTTGAAGTCGGTAATTTGGGAGCCTTACAAAAAAGAACATGTTTCGCTTTCTTATGAGTGGCGTTTTCGTACAAAGTTTGTTTTTATGGCTCAAATAGAACAAATCAACTCAATTCTTTGATGAAAAAAGATTATTGAACATAAACAGTCGAAAGCTCACAAAAATCGCCACATTAGATGCCACAAGCTCAGCTCGATTCAACTAAGGCTGTGTTTAGATCGGCATATTTTTTATTGCTCAAAGAACGACCGTCCGTACAGCGACACCATTTTGGATTGCTTGAGCTACAAAAACTAAATGGGTTAGATGTCGGCGTAGGCCTTCATTCAAAGGTATAGCGCGGTCGAAATAATAGATCATATTTCAAAGGAAATGAAAATGCGCATTTTGAAACATGTAAAGGAAATTTCTGGAAAACTGTCAATAATCATTGATGAATCCACAAGCATTAGTTTTGTCTAAATCCGTCCTCATTGTATATTTAAAATGTAAAATTTAGCAAGGATAAACCACCAAGTATTTTATTTTTGGACTTAGTCGAGCTTTTCTGATCAAAAAGCTGAGACAGTTTTTAACCAGTGTTCACCAGTGCCTTGAAGGATATGGTTTTTAATGGCGATTACTTAAAACAAAACTTGGTTTCCTTTACAAGCGACGGAGCGAACGCCCATGTTGGGAAAGCACCACCAGGTGTAGCAAGGAGATTTTTTATCTGTTTACCCTAATATTATCATATGGCACTGTATGAATCACAGACTGGAAACTGTCTATTGGGGATGCCATAAGTGAAGTAGCCGGGTTAACCATTTCCAGTCATCCATGTATAAACTTTATTCATTGTACAGCACATCTCCAAAGAATAAGCGAGAGTTAAAAAGAATGTGTACAGGAGCTCGATATTAAAATGAATAAAATCGGCAGAATTTTAAGCATGAGGTGGGTAGCAAGCAGTTTTTCGTACTGTTTCAGCCGTTGGTTTGGTTATCAAAGCCTTAGCCAGCCACTTCTCTAAAGCAATGGATGATCCTGAGAGAACATCCAATGATAGATGCAAATATAATGGTTTATTGAAAGAAGCTGACTTCCCATAAGTTTTTGTTAAACTTAGCATTTATGTATGACATTCTTGCTGAATCGGTTTTGTTGTCTGAAAGTCTAGAAAACAGAAGCACGTCTCTTGTATTTGCAGACAAACTGATTCATAGATCGATCAGATATCTGGAATCTTTGTAAGAAAAACCTGGGACACAAGAGTTCTGGAGGCACAAGTCGCCATGAGGGAAGGCTGTTTTGCATCTGTAAAGTTACATGAAAACCCTAAAATCGTATCATTTAATGGTGAGCAGTTGATTTCTAGTGTAATCAGCAACTTAAGGAAGAGAATGTTTACCGCTAGGTAGGCGAAGAAATTGTCAAGAACGACGAGTTTGTAGAGCAACTAAAAGTTTTGGAACCCGAATACTGGCCTACTAATATTCAACCTGGGTTTGGCCAAACTCAAGTGGAGCAGCTATGCAAACGCTTTTAGTTGAACATCAACAGAGCTGTGACTGCTTACAGGGATTACTTGGACAACAGCAGGCGGGTACCTGATGGACTGCAAGAGCTTATAAACTGCACTAAAATAATACCCTGTAGTTCCGCTGACTGTGAAAGAGGGTACAGCAGTATGAATAACATACTCACACCACTAAGGAACTCATTGACAGTAAGTCATGTCTCAGCCCTACTGTTTTTTAAAATTCCAAGGTCCCCCGCTCCGCAGATGGAAGCCTGACCCCTATGTCATGACATGGCTAAGAAGACATCGTTCAGCAGCCGACACCCAAACAAGAATAGCAGAACCTCCAAAGAAAGGAAATGGGAATGGAAAAGGAGAGGAATTTTGGGACATACTTTAGAGGTTATCGCACAATATTCGTGTTCGTGTTACCGTTGAAAATATGTAAAAATATTACTTTTAAAATATTTAATAGTTTTTAAAATGCATTTTTTACAGTATTCTTTTTCAGGCTACCATAAATGTATTAGCACGACAGCACAGTAATTTTTTCAAAGTATGTCTAAAATCATAGCTTATCTGTTTGTCATTACAAATTGTGTTAGCCTAGTTTACGAAATTAAAATGTATTTTATTAATAATCAAAAAGATTTGTATTGTTATACCCAGCAACTTGCCGCTCCCATAGTGTAAGTATAATATATTTATATGTATTACAGTTTTCACCATGAAATAACTACTGTTGTAAAATTATATAATATTGAACCAGAATATATAACATGTAATACAATCGCTCTAGTTTAAGTGGGGTAAAACGACAGTTTAAGTGTAAGTCTGCAAATGTAACGCCGCCGTCGGAACGCCAAGCTGACAACACCAGCCCGAACTGTGCGAGGGGGGTGGGGGGAATCTGCGCGGTAGCACATCTATTATACTTACAACCATGGTCGCTCCGGTACAGCTAAATTCGGCACTACACCACTGGGTACAGTAGTTAGTTGTTTTCGTTTATCGTACACAAACATTTAAACCTGACCAGGGCAGTTCCTAGCTTTCTCTTTCTAGATTACATAACTTTTTGTCTGGAACTAAATATTATTTTGGCTCTGACCAAGATGGTCACATTTTGTTAGCTCTCCGCATTATTAAAACTGTTTCTGATGTACAACTACTGTAACTAAACGAAGTAAGCATTGCTTATGGTTATGGAAACAAGATATACATTTATTTTTAGTTCCCTAACCCTCTGAAATTAACAGCTAAATGTAAAATACTGTATATCTTGAGATTGTGCTTATTACGTAACTTATTAAAAGTCTACAGCATCGGATCACAGATTACTGAGAGCTATCTAATAAATAAAGCTTCTTTACATTAATTACTATGTATTCATAATAAACAATTATAGTTGAGAGTAATTAACTCAATAAATTATATCTTGTTGCTAGCAATCGTATTATATATTATTATTTATCAATTTAAATTATTAGTCAGACAGAAATATTTATATAACATTATAAACAGTTTTTTCCTTATAGCCAAGTTACACAATGCTTTATTAAATTATTGCCACCCGTCATTGTACACGTACAAAAGTAGCTCATAAACTCAGTCCATGTACATTTGCTGAAAAAAGGAATATTTATGCTATTATGGTCAGCATGTTTAAAATAATTATTTTAAAGCAAAAAAAAGTTTATAATTTACGTCTTTATTAATCATTTAGATACAGTTCGGTAAGTATGGTGACATAAAAAATAATACAAAGATAATCAAACTCCTATTTACTCCTTATTGACCTTAAAGTATATTTGTAGTGTTTACTAAACAACACAAAATAATCACTATTTATACTCAACACAAGCTCCATGTAGATTTTGTAAAAACTATTGCTCTTAATTATAAATACAATAATAAAAATGGAAAAGCCGTACATAAATAATTTAATATTTAAACTACCATATTTATATTATTAAATGACTAAATTATTGTAATGTTGTAGCATATAGTTTTGTCATCTGGCGAAGTTCAGATGAAACGAATATAAAGCTTTAAGTCATCATCAGCGAAGGTTAAAGAATTGCTATGGAGATTATAACACGTGTATTTTAATGGAATTAATAATAAACTTCAACTTTGCATGCAAGTTCAAAGTCAGATACGCCTACATGGTTAGGCATGTTCATACATAAATAATCTCTTAGGTCTTATTTTGGTAATAAAGTAGGAAACTTGAGCAAAGATAAGAAAACAGGCTCATAAGGAAGTACATACAATAGATGGTTACTTAGATGAGTGCATTATGTTTCCGATATAATGGTAAATAGATAAAAAGATTTCAATAAAAAATTAAGGTGCTTTCCTAAACTAATGTGCTGTATTTTAATATACTACTATAAATATTAATACGTAATATGTGTTATGAGCGTAAAAAACTGAAAAATTTGTAATATATGCTCTAAACAATTGGTAAAGATGTCCATGTGTTTGTCATGGTTTTTCCGATGATGCCATGAGATAATGGATCATGTACAGTAATATAGAGATTGTGTGTGTGACAATGTTTAATTACTTTTCATTCACGACTACAGAAAAGTCTAGCACATATTGTTCTCCAATATAAGGGAATCATGTAAGTCTACAGGTTTGGTACTGTCAAACTAAATGTGCCTTTATACGGATATTTTGCCTATTACATTCATCACGGATATCTCATACAAACGTATCCGTTACTATACTTTATACTAAATACAGTTTAATATACTAAATACTTTATATCTCATATAAAGTATTTAGAAACTGTATAAATGGTGATAGGCTAAAGAATACGATCACTCTTAATTAATACAATAAATGATATACCTGATAAAAGAAAAAATATTATCGATTAGCCTACATCTGATATATTTATATATATTTACGTTGAAGATCGAACGTAGAATTTTTCTAAATTGTTTATATTCTTCTCAATAATATTTCGTTCTATCGCAATGTCTTCTTAAAGCAACGTTGAAATGTAAGTATTATTAATGTAAGTATAAATTTATAATAAAATAGTATCCGTTCGATTACACTTCACAGTTATATTAATTATTAAACTTTTATGTATGTTTCTTAAATACGTTTGATATTAATATAATTGTTGTGGGTAATCAAATATATATATATATATATATATATATATATATATATATATATATATATATATATATATTGGGTTTATAGTTAAAAGTGTGAACATTTATTTCAGTATTTACATAAAACAAAAACAGCAATTGTGAAGTAAAAAGGATTTTCTCGGACATTTGCCATCGATCAGTATTAAAAACAATAAGTAACACTACATAATCGATAATGATACTGATTGTTTTTTAATCACTGAGCAATAGCAAATTTCCGGAAATTCTTGTTTATTTCACAATCCTTCCACATCATTAAAATCAGATTTCAAACATCAAAAAAATGAAATCGTAAGAGAAGTACTTTTTTGTAAAAAAACATCTAAGTCAGTAGGTAATAATGCAAATAAAGTTTTTGTCTGTAACTTTATAGTTTTTAAGATAGACTTAAATCCTTTAACAATATTATTTTATGTTAACCGGTGTATCGGGTAAAGTTTTTAATTATATTATATTTAACAGTTGCTTTGCATTTTTAATGTGCTTTATCAATAAAACTATTATTATTTACTCAAGGTAAGGTAAACTATGTAGCTCCTTACTTTTGGACACCAAATTACGATGTTATTTATTCACAACTCTAATATTTTTTCATAGTAAAGTAAAAGTATTATGAGGCCTCACAACACTTCCGTACGCTTTTATATAAAATAAAAAAATAAAACCCTTCACAAAACAAGAAGCAGGAAGCTGCACTGTTATTTAAATGAGTGCTATATGTTGTATATTAAAGAGGCTTTATGATACCATCACACTTTGTAAGTATCACACATTTAAGTAGTGATAGGATATTTTCATAAATGATTTTGTCTTCCATACTTAATAGAAGTTAAGTTTGTTGAATACACACTTAGAAATACTTTATACAGCTAATAAACATATACATTTTTGTTACAAATTTTGGAATATTTGCACTTGTATAAGGGAAGAAAACAAATATAATTAATTCAGTTTATCATAAGAAACTATTAGAAAGTAATATATAATTTGCACGTCTGCGTATCTTGGTAGTTTTTCACGAATCGAAAACAATAAATTCATGAGTAAACGTTTTGTTAGTTCCCTAATACCATAGTGTGAAATTGATTGACTTTCCACTTATTAATATACCATAAGAGAGGATATTACGACACTATAGGGTCTAGTCCAGTTTTCTTTGCTACACTTTGGCCAATGTGAAGCGTATTCCCTATTGCCTTTTTCATAAATGAACCTTTTGAGATGTTCACCTGTACATTTTCCTGAAGTAAGAAATTAGTTACTTTTGATATCCAATACTTCTATATAAATAATGAACATTATTGCTAATTTGTAAAAATTTAGATATCGTGCTACCAGACAGAAAATCATTCCAGACCTCTGACTGACAGGCTTCATTGCTGCTCAGCCCAATTTAAGTTTAATTGTGAAATTCTTGAATCCTTATAACTAATGATTAAAATTGACTAAAAAACTATTAAGTACATAACAGAAAACTTAAATCAAATAATTAAATCAAACATTTTATTACAATTATAAAATAATAATTAAACGTGACTAACCATAAGGTTTGTTATTCTGATACATTTGAGAACGTTGTAATCAATGCGTTATCTTTAGAAAACTATTATTATTAACATAGTTAAATCTATTCTTAATAAAATAGAATACGCAGAAGGAGTTATAATTTTAGCCACAGTGATCCAAAATAAAATTTCTTTAGAATTGGGTCTTACGTGAATTGATAACTATACAGCTTGTTATATATCTTGTTTAAGTTGATAAATTGTGCCTAAGCTTCTAAAAATGTTTGTATCCCTTTAAAGTTTTCTTTAAGTTATATTGTTAGTGGATTAGGTGTGAAGGAGTAAAGAGAATTTATGAGGTAGTTATTTATTTCATATGTAATCAATCAGTAGTTTGACAAGTATACGTAGCGAGACGTGCCTTTTAACAAGTTCTGCTGTGTTTACTGTTAAACCTGTTGACACAAAGTTGACATGATTTATGGTGTTATTACATTCTCAATATCTTCTTTTACAATAGTGGAATTTATTGGATAGTCAATGTGTACTAACTGTATACTAAGCATATTTGCAAGTTTTATTGCATGTGGACAGTACATTGACAAAGTGAAAAAATTATATATGAAAAATTTTTCAAACAGGTGTTAAGATAAATATATTTTTGAAAATAGATTTTTATTTCAACACCCTATTAAATACGTAAATTTTGAAGCTAGCGGTATCATACTAGAGTACATGTACATTTCCCCTATTGCATACATTTTTTTAACTTTGATTTGGGTATTATTTATACGTAAACTAAGAGACAAGTTTATATATATATATATATATATATATATATATATATATATATATATATATATTTCCATAAACTCTCCTGCTAGTTCAATAAATTCCAAATTATATTAATATTAGATTAGGTTCCATAGAGATTTTAATCACATTAAATACCTGATCCGCTACATGTATAACATACCTTAGCAGTAAAAATAAATGTTTTTTAATACTTATAATATTTCTTAATCATTCTTAAGAATTTTTTAGTTGCAAAATTCTCACTAACCTCGAAGAGGTTTTGAGATATTGACAAGACTTACATACAATAAATAAATTTTATTGTTGTACCTTTTCCGACTGTTTTAAGCGTACTATTTTTACAAGGAAAGGCCGACTGCCTATTTAGGCTTCTTCTGCACGTCCTCATTCATTACCTTAATATTCCTAGCCTTGCAATATATGCAAGGAATGAATACGATGTGCAGAGTATAAAAGATTTCTCGTTAATACAAATTATTTTTCTACCTTTATTTCAATAATTTCATTGATTATTATAGACTATTTAGTTGAATATAAACATACGAAAAACACATATCTATTTTATTTACTATTTCTTTTCGAACATCAATGTGCAAACTTCACTTTCAAATATGAATAAGCAATTTTCTACCAAGTTTACATGATGTATGCGCGGTGTTATTTAGAAATGAGATGAGCAAGTTAAGAGAGAATGCATTACAACTCGTCACAAGTTCACTCAAACATCACTTCTCTGTTGTACTGTCCAAACTGTTTCTAACTAACATCATACAAACGTGCAGAACTTATTACAATTACTGCTTACATTTAGAACTACACTTTATATGTATTGCTATAATTTATATTTTAATCTGTTTATGTGATATGTGTTTAATATTAATATGAATTACTATACATAAGGTAACATAGCTCTTATAATGGTATCAATATTAAAGTTAAATATGCTTACAACGTATATGAGATTTATCTCCTTTCTTTGATATAAACGGCTACACAGATTTAAGTATTTAAAACATATTTTTTAATAAATTTTTAAGGACCCAGATAGTTTTATATTTTTTTAGAATAGAATTTAGATATTTTTAATTTTCTATAAATTTGTCCACTAAAATTAGAATTTGGCAGCATTTATGAATCAAGTTTACTTCGTATTACTAAGATTAAACTTTCTTGAAAGTCAAAATCTATATTACACTCCTTAGACAAAAGGTGTTTTTAACAATTTAAACACATACTTTTATGTTTACATACAGCTTCCCTAATTAGAGGTTTTCTTTGCCATTAAATACGTGCCGCAATACGTAAGTAGGTGATCAAAACTGATATGTATTTATAACAGTTTAGACACAGCAGGAAGAGCAGTATTGAATAACAATCAATCTGTTGTTTGTATCCAGTAAAATTGTATAAAACACAGCTAATTTTAGCCATTTCTTAAAGAATAATAGTGTCGGAAACAAACCAGGCGCCTTTTAAAATAAAAAATTAATGAGCTTAATTCACCAATAATTTAATGCAAATCATCATCTTCATCCAGAGAAGAGATCAACAGCAGCAACATATGTCTTTGGAATATATGGCAGGGACAATCTGGAAGTAACGGCGAGGAATTACTATATTATAAATTTCTCGATATCATTCTCGGGTAGTAGATAGCTCTATAAAATAGGAATAGGAGTATCGTGTTATCAGTTTAAAGTACTTCAATTACGTAAATTCTTTAAATCAATAATTATTACAGATTTACGTTCTAGAAATTTGAGATAGAGCAATTCGTGTTCATTATTTCTTAATACAAGATGTCGAGGGAGAAGAAACCGCTTACCAGTGGACAGATGATATCGCAGGTCTACGGTGTCGATGACTGCTTCGGCGTAGGGTCGTGACCAGGGTTAGATGTAGAATAGGTGATATTACAGCCACTTGCTCTACAGCGTGATAAAATATAATTTCGGTTTGCTGTGAATAGTAGCATGCGCCTGAGATGGTAAAAGCTTAGACATGACGTTACGCAGAACTTTGAGGTCTGGGTTACTCGAAATCTCATACCTTTGTCGCCCTAACCCATAATGGATGTTGATAGGATAAAACACGTCGTTTTAAAAATATTTTCCGACTCATGCTATGGGATAATTAAAGGTTTATGCGACGTCGGTTCAAGGATGTGTTACTGTGTACAGAAGGATAATTTTAAAAAAACCTGAAAAAACACTTTGAAACACAAGACCCAAGTGCCAAATGGCATAACTAGTCAAGTACTGAAGGTGGATGTAGTGGTGTTTGGACGTGCTCTTGTGGATGAACAGCCACTACATGGAGGAAGTCTTTAGTCCTAAAACTTGGAAAAGATAGCGTTTATTCTTGATCGGCAAAGGCAAGGGGCATCCAAGCTCCTCTTAAGCGGACAGGCCTCTTTGTCTGCTCGAAGTTGCAGGGAATCCGGAGATACTCCTCTGGTCAAGTATTGCAAAAGTGATTCAGGTAAATGGAGAC
Organism: Homalodisca vitripennis; assembly: GCF_021130785.1. Taxonomy (NCBI): domain Eukaryota; kingdom Metazoa; phylum Arthropoda; class Insecta; order Hemiptera; family Cicadellidae; genus Homalodisca; species Homalodisca vitripennis. Next base: position 15,241 of record NW_025781263.1, on the reverse strand, counting down.
CTCTCCATACGACAGGGATGGGAATGTAACCATACCACTACTGTAAGAATAACCACTACTCCTGGTAGATTGTACTGCTGGGCTCTGTTTACATAAAAAAACCCTTTTAATTCTGCAAGATGGATAGACATGATAGAAGCCTTGGAGAATCATTTGAGGATCCCGCAATATCTGCCTATGATGTTGCAAAACTACCTGGCAGATCGGCAACTGGTCTTTATGAAATCAAGTGGTGATCTCAGTAGGGATATTTTAAACAAGGCTACTTATTGTTCCATCTTGGGCCCTAAATTATGAATGATATTCAAAGATAGAATATTTTGTTTACAGATGACTGTATGTTTTTCTGGTGTGGGAAATATAGATAACATCGCTGCAGTCATTGTTGCTCATAGTTCAACTGTTGCTCATAGTTCAACTGTTGAAATTGCTAATACGAGGATTGAGTTCATGGCGTTGTGATCATGGATTAACAATAGCCACTAAAAAAAACTGAGAGTTGTTTCTATAAACGCGATAAGGGATAACTACATCCATCTAATATAAAGTGTAAAAGAGTTGAATTATTTTCAAAACCTGCAATGAAGTAACTAATTGAGTACCTGCATACCACACTCTCATTTTGGAAGTATATCCGATACTTATCAGAAAAATATGTACTTGTAACAACAAGAAGTGCTAGGTTTTGAGGAAGTAGAGTGAGTTGCAACACTTGTAAGTTGTCAAGTTCGTTGGGATGATGAATCCAACGGAATTCGGACGAAAATGTTGATCGATGAAATTTTAGAATGGATTGAGGAATAGATCAGTGAGCTAAGGTTCTTCTTCATTCAGGCCTTATAGGACCATTGTTATTTTGGATTTTACCTGCACAGGAGTAATGCGAGTTGCCCGCTTGCATAATGGAGACTCACCTCGGTATGACGGGGAACATACCTTCTTTGAGTACAGACGATGGAAATAAGATAGAAAGAGCTGATGACGCATCTGCAGGAAAGAGATCTTTAACTGCAGACTATTTTTGGAGTTATAGGTCCGAGGAAAGAAATACTGGAATCTGGTGGTCAAATACGTACTGGAAACCAGATTAGAACTTGAATAATTTTCAAACAAAAGAGCTAGTTTTAAGTATTGGGTGAACCATTTCCAGGCTTCACTAACAGAAGGAGGAAGGGGAGTTTATTTAGTTGGTATATTTTCAGGAAATAACCTGCCGGAATGATCCACACATGTTTGATTTGTTGCAGTAAGGCCAAGCGTTCGTGCAGTTAAGCATTTTTTCCACCTCCACAGAGAAAACAGTGCGGATAGAGCAAAACATTTTTATGGTGTTTATCTCACCAAAAGGCCACTCGTTTAAACTTTACGATAATGCTTAATTGTAAAATCTACATAATAAGAGACATTAAGATAAAATATTAGAGTGTTATGAAACGTGTTTATATAAGCTAATGTCCCATATACTTTGTTGTTGTGTTTTTTATAAAAACGGTATATCCATTTCCGGCTGTAATAGTGAAAAAGTATAAATCTTCAAAAAAGGCACGATAGAGCTGATTAAAGCTTACTATAAACCGCCATCCACGTATTACACGATAAGAGGATTTTGTTGGATTGTTCCAACATTCAATTTTTGACAGCGAGTTTACAGAACAGATTAGAAACTCTGTTACAATCACAATCTGATAAAATGGTCTCAACAAAATATATAACTAGTTATTATTAGTTTAAAATATAAGCCTGATACAATATAGTTAATACACGAAAATACTATACCTACTTATTACTCACTTAGAGATTCTTGATTTATAAATTACTAAACTTTAGAGTAGCCTATCAAAAAAGAGGCTAGAAAAAAACACATGAGTTCTGTCTCTCTGTCTTTCTTTCTCCACGATATACAAAAACCGAACTTTCCTATAGACTTTAAACTGTAGATTAAGCTCTCCTTCATATGAGAAAATCTGAGTTTCAATTTAAATATTTTTATTACATCAGGAGATTTAGCTGAGGCGCTAGTAAATATTTGTATACTGGTCTTAATGGGTAACTATGAAGACAGAGAAAAGAGTAGAATTATTATGTCTTATTTAACATATAAAATATTAAACACATGTAGTCTAACTCTCCTTTTACAACACCAATTTATGGTTATCCTTTGTGTAGATTTTTTTACTTAGACTGTGATATTGAATGCAATTTAATGACTACAAAGTTGAATGTTTCATGTAGCAAAATATTTCTAGAAATATATCATCTGTAATTTTGAAAATATTTATAAAAACTTAATCTGTATAAATATATAAATGAAGTGATTGTGCAAATCTAACCAAATAATTAGGGAAGGACATCGTTAATTCCTATTTTTTTCCAGTAAAGGTCATTGTTTTATTCCACATAGTAGTCTGTCGTTCTATATGTTAATAATGATATGAATAGATGTAAATTTGAATTGCAACTAAGTGAAGCTTGTTGCGCTACACGAGATTTAACCCTTTCCGGGCCAGGCGGCAATATATTTGCCGCCATAGATCGTGTTCTGAAAAGTGCCAGGCGGCAATATATTGCCGTCGGTGACATACGCGAAAAGCGCCAGTGCCTTGATATTCGTAATTTTCTTTAAAAAATACGACATCAAATGATTAAAGTTTTATGTTTTTTTTATTCCCTGGTATATTTGTAGATATTTAATATGAATATAATTTTTATTTTGGAGGTCTATGCATTTTTATTTCGTAAATTGTCACGTGACATTAATCAGGTGACTCGATCTATTGTTGTTAATTCTTTATGCTTTTAGTGCAATCGTACCATTGTATGCTGGATTCTTCTTCATTATTTTATTTTGTAGTTGTAAATATTAGTAGTGTTACCTGCTTAGCTATTGTGTGTAGTAGTTACAATGACTGACAATTTGCGATCTCACGGGAGTGAAATTGTAAGTAGCATATTTGTAAATAGGAAAAAAGTGTAAAATAAATTTCAAATAAAATTGTGTAAATATTTCTTGGTAAATAGTGTTTTTAACTGTATTGAAACTGCTTATGGATCCTACAATCATCTGTTTACCGGTACATCCGTAATGTGAATATTTATTTTAAGTTTCTTAGCAGTTAAGAGTCAGTTGCTTTATTCACTTGTTGCGAAGTACAATTACGTGTATTTATACAAAATGTGTCATAAAAAAATTTATTTATGAGAGAAATAACACAAAATTTTGTATGGTTGTTCCTTTATAAATGTAAAAATATAATAACATAGCTTTCTATTCTTACATTAAAATTATTTTTCCTTTTTTTAGTTATTTACGAAAAAAATAAAAAAATAAAATTTTTTTATGTAATCCATTAAACATTATTTTTTTAAATTTTAAATTACTTAAAAACTACATCTTTATATATTTTTTTGTTGATAGTATATATCTATACGAGTAATTTGGTGGCAACTTTTAGGTTCAATTCTCTAATGTTTATGAAAAGTTATAAATTTTAATCTAAGAGACTGCAAAATCGCCAATTTTAGCCTGGCACTTTTGACTAGTCACAAGGGGATAGATATGTGGAAAAAATTTTGCAACATCTCATATTTGGTCCTGGCCCTGAAAGGGTTAAGTACTCCTACATTAAAAATTTTGTTAATAATTGTATTTACTAGAAAAAATATTAAATGTAGTACGCCATTTCGTTTTATATTAAATGCAATGTTTAAGTAAAGTAGGCTATTTAATGACAAGTGACCAGTTATGTCAAATACTGTTTGTATATTTTAGAGTCAAAAATTAAATAGTTGTTAACACAATCTTTAAAATCAACAGTCATCATTAAAATTAACAAACTAAATTAAAATCAGCAAATAACATTATATCAACTAATGTTTATTTTGCTTATTCTACAGTAAAGTACATCTAGCAGTGAATTCTTTCTGACATTGAACGTACTCGTATTTCTTAAATCTGTGTGTGGGTGGTTTATTCTCATATGTGCCAAGCAGAAAAACTAAAGGTTAACAAGAGTCATAATTTTTAAGACCAGCAAATATTAGTCTACAATGTTCAATGAAAGTAGTTTTGTATAATATTATTACTGACTTTTTGTGCAAGAATAGTATATATTTAAAATGTAATGTAAATGTTCCCAAAGGGTGATACCATACGAAACGGCACTATTTAAATAACAGTAATATACTATCATGAGAGCATTCAGAGGTAGCGTATAACTAACTTTACGTAACAGAAAGAGAGTTCATATTGTCTTTTTACAAAATTCTTTCTACCTTGGTATGTTCAAAACGTAAATAGGGCTTGAAGTACAACATTTTCAATTGCGGACTTCTCAGAACCAGAAAGTTTATACCATCTATATTTTTAATTTGATTGTTACAAATAAGTACTTATATCTCACTGGCACTTAAAAAATAGGACATAAAATATTAATATTATTAAATTTCATCTAAACCTACTAACGTTACTTTTAGAATTGTTAAATTTAAGATTTATTTTACGATCAATCGTTTAGCAACCTATTCTTCAAAAATAACATGCAACTTTAATATTTGAAACTATAAAATAAATTTTTAAATCCATAAATTTTACATAATATTATCATCCAAACACAAAAAACTTTCCAAAACATATAACGATAAATTTTGGAAAACGAAAAGACAAGAGTAAGAATAAGTCTTAAAACGATTAAATAATATTCTGGGACTGCTATTATTGAACAAATTGTATGTTATCTAGGACGTTTAAGACAGCCACGCTGAATTTATACGGGACATTGTTGTCTCCTACGTTAAAATTTTTATATAGTTTATTATTGTACATTTCGTTTTAATGCAAATAAATGTTATGCTGGCAGAATTTTGCTACGGTTCAGATACTATATTTATGTATTTTTTAACTACAAAATTGTATGCATTTTACGAAGTTTTGATATATAAAACTATCTTTTTCAATGCAGTCTAAGTAACCGAAGGTAATCTTAATCAAATAAATCATAGGTAATCTTTGGAATTTAGTATTTTTTTGGAACCAATTACAGTAAAATAGATATATCACTTTTTTATTTAATAATATATATATGATATGATCACATAAATGAAACGTGAGCCTCAGACTAATTAAAAATTCTGCATTGAGTCGGAAAATATGATCTCAAAGTGCGATTTTCATTTATGTAATATGTTACTCTCATCAGTATTTTCCTTGGAAACAGAATTAGTTTTGGGAACTAGATATACTTTGTTTTATAAACTCTTGTTTTGTAGTTCCCTTAGCTCAGTTATCATCTAGGTAGTTTTTTCAGGCGTTTAAGGCTTTAAAGATTTCACATACTAATTAAACATTTCTACTAGTAGCTAATATCTTTTTAATTTGTCGGGTAAAAAGCAATCTTGATATAGATACTTTTGTTTCTGTAAGTAAATCCGCATCTACTTTTAATACAATTAGGATGAAATGTTTTTGTGGGTTTTTAAAGAAATCAGATTTATTTCATTATGTTTAATATTGACCGTCTGAACGGCTTTGCAGAAATTTCTCTGACAAGTACTACATAATCGTTGTTGAACTTAGTAAGAAATTTGGGTTCACAACCCAATTATGAAAGGGTATGTTATTGCAACTAACGGAAAATATACATTAAAAATTTAACTACAATATGCTGTTCGATTTCAAGAATTGCTGAATATCATCAGAACCTTTCGTTATACGGTCGTGCTATAAATGAATAAGTGAATATTTCGTTCCGAATAGATTTTAAATGTTTCAATACAAGCAACGATATTACCATAAAAACAGTAGATAAATATTCGACATATCTCAACTTAAGTTCAACGTAGAAGCTTTTGTCATCATTGATTTCCTCACTTAGCTTCTCGTAATGATTATGAAACCCCTCCCTTATGAAATCAAATGGAGTTAGCGCAAACCCGTGAACCACCACAACTTAATTTATGTGATTCAGAACTGACTAAATACCTATTTGCGTCTCTCAAACGAGATGAAACCATAAGTAAATGACAACATATTATCTCTCTGACCCTCAATCTATTAAGTCATACTTTTTAATATGTCTAAAACATAAAAACTAAAAAATGAAATCACGACTATATATCTTAAAACATGGCACAAACATTACCTTTGCGATTCTTCATGTATTATTTTACATATTATTATAAACGTTCGATCTTAGAAAATCGACACATGGATAAAAATAACAATGTGTCTTAGGAATACCTTTGTAATGAATCCAGGATACTGACCTAGGCGTGCCACAACGCTTTGGTAAGATTAGTGTATTTTAATCTAGTTTGTAACTATGTAATAGGTTAGTTCTTTACCTGAAGAAGAGATCAGATTGCAGATCTCGAAACGTAGTGTTACTGATTTCTTGTTTCACTGAACTGTGGGAAATGTCCGAAAAATCCTGTTTCCTTCATAATCCTTCCATCGTCCAAAATAAACCTAGATACCATGTATTATGGTGCTGAGTACAGTACCACATGTCACATAGATACCAATGTTTAATAATCCTATTAGAAGTGACATTTCTTTTAGACATACCTATCAAATATGTCATTTACAACTCCATTCAGGTCTTTATTATTTGGATTTGTGTGTACTCTTATCGTATCGCCATTATACAATTTTGTATAATAATAAGAAAGTATTATTAAAGTAATATATAATTTACATAGTTTTTGTGATTAGATTATAATCATCACAATTACTTTTCTATTGGTTTTTGTTGTTAAGTATATATGAATGGTATAATCATTCAAATTTTTCAATATTATAGGCAGTTCAATTGATGCATCCTAATTTGTTTCATTGTTTTAGAAATGTTCAACATGATGCCAAAGAAGGCCTTAATAGGGAAAATTAAGCTTTATTGAAAATCACTAACAATGTATTTTAGTTTTAGGTAGCCCAGTATTTGCACTACTCACTCGCTCTTTAATGGGTGAATTAAAAATTGACTCCAACAACGACTGCTCCCGGAACCGATCACAGGTGTAAGATACGGTAGAAGATGTCGTCCATTTTCCTAATTCAATTTTCTTGTTAAAAGTTTGTATAGAGGTATGACATGAGTAAGAAAAGTGCACGTATGATTGTTTTGCATAGGTCTAAACTACACATCACCCACTTATCATGTATAGTTACATAAAATCATGGTTCTAGCTTCCTAACGTAGGCATCACATACCTATAACTATGACTATTTATATTTTATTTATTAATTTATTTACAGTATGTCGTAGAAATATTAAACAATATTTATATCTAATAAGAGATGCAAAATTCCATATACAAAATCTTAAAGGATCAAGGCCAATTTTCATATCGTGTAGCAAATTAAAAGAAAATATAAATTTGTCATATTCACTATATTTTAAACTTATTATTATTTTCTGAAACCAAACAAGACGATTTCAAACACAATATTGCGTTGTAATCATGCACGTTAGATAGTGCAAATAAATTATGTAAGAAATGTGTCAAAATTTGCTATTAGGATTGGGAAGATAAACAGTTTGTTTCTATTTGCGTGTCTAATGTTCATTTATTAAGATAGACAGTTAAACAGTGGTAACGACACTCTCTCTATCATAAATAGAACGATGAGATTAAATAAAAAATTAACGGATTTCGTGCGGGAAAGTCAGGAAATTATGCTTAGACTGATTTAGCTATAAAAGGTTATGAATGTGGCTTCACGTGACTTTGTGGTTTACGACCAATTTCTCGACGTTTACTGCTAGCTGTGGTGCCTTAGTTTGAATTTTTCACTCACCTCATAGACTAACAACATAATATTATAGTTTGCTTACAATATTTGTATCAGCAATATCTTGGACCAAATAGTATTTACCTTTGATGGTTGTTTAATTTTACTCAAAGTAATAACTTGTAGATGGTTGAACCAAACATTTTCAAATAATTGTTCATGAATATAAAAATTTTTTATATAAAAACATTTAATGTTTTACAAAGCTAAGAGATTATTATAAAAGAAATAAACCAATACCTTTTTTACGAGTGTAGACTAAGGGTTGTATAATAATATAACGTACAAAACACTTAATACTGAATAAATAAACAAAATATGGTGCCGTTTAAGGAGTAAGTTAAAAAATGTATCTGTTTGAATGGATAATATTTATTATAATATCTTATTGTTAAATCTCTATTATTAGTTCTCTGTTTATGTAAATATAAAAGTAAAAAAATAATATTTAATTTTTTCTTAGCAAGCAAAACATATTTAAGAGTCAGTCATATCGACGAGTTACAAGTGCATATCAGAATTTATGTATATTCTAAGTTCTTAAACCTGTATAATAGTTCTTAAAGTGTAATAGAAAAAGTAAATTTTTGTGGATTTTTATTAAATTTAGTAACGAAAAACTAGTACTTTATCTCAGAACTATTTTATTTTATTTTATATATATATATATTATATATATATTATATAATATATATATATATATATATATATATATATATATATATTTATATAGAATATTAAATTTAATAATATGTTCTTTTACATATTTTCAAATCTACAAAAACATTTAAAATAATTGACTTTTTTATAATATTTGGATTCCTAATCGAAATAAAAAACCAGGAAAAATATTACAAGTAATGGTTCGCAAGGGAAGCTATGTTTCCTCAGCTAAGGGGCTGGCCTGTCCTGATAAGTGCAGTATATATGGTTTTGGTATCAAGCCCACAATGTTTTACAAGCATACCACATTTATATGCACGAGGATATAATTTCATTGCTCTACTGATGTTTTTTTAAATCATCATATCTTATAAGTTTTATTTAGAGTAATATTTAAAATTAACATCTTAATTTTCTATCTATATATATATATATATATATATATATATATAAATATATATATATATATATATATATATCATTTCTTGTATACAATTACCAATAAAACTGTAAAATCTGAATCTGCTGTTTTGTCAAATAAAAACAAAGGAGAAACCTGGTTTATAGAAAATATTTATGTCTTGAAGTGTTTAAGTCTGCATCTGGAGAGTTGGATACTTTGATTAAGATCATTCCTATTTTCCATTTATATTTACCTAGAAAAGCACATGAAAAATACAAGTTATTTATCCCATAAGCTGCATAAATTAGCTTGGATTATATAAAATTAATGATTTTACTAATGATATAGTTTGATATCTTTTCAACACTCAGTTTAATGAACAGACTCACGTTTCTTGTAGTATCGTGTGGTGAAAAAAACACTGGTTTGTGTTAACCACCCCCTGATACGGATAGTAATTTCAGGTGTATTTTTTTCCTTTTAATATATTTTTATGTTTAGTATATTTAATAAGGTTAAATAGTTTATCGCCTAATTAATAGGAATATGTGTTAGCGAAGCTTTCGTCGTAATTACTGACATTATATATTGGTTTCCTAGTTCTAAATCATAACTAGTTAAATATTGATATTCAAGTAGTAGTAGTAATAGTTTTTTTATTTTTTTTAACGATAGGAAAATGCATTATGCACCGTCAGGGACATGTGTTTCGCCCTGGTGTGTGGGAATCTCACCCACTAAAAAACCTACCGGTCCAGGCAATTGGAAAACCCTCTCGGGAACGCATCTCTGCAACTAATTCAAGAGGGTGCCATCGTTCGCCCAATGGGCATTACTTCATTCTAAAATCCACCAGCATGAGCTATTCTGGTGTTTTATAGCTGCTCTCTTCTTTTTTGCCTTAGCACCCTCTTGCAGAACGCAGCGACAGCGTTCCACGATTCGGGACTGGACATCTCTTCTATAAGAGTCTCCGGCGAAACATGCCCGATAGCTGCCTCCAGCTCCCTTCTCTCCGTTTCCCACCTTCTACATTTGAAAGAAGGTGTGCAGGGCATCGTCCGCATCCGAATCCCCGTACTGTACGGCATTCCGGACTCGGGATCTTCCCCATTTCTGTTAAGGTAGAAGCCGAAACAACCGTGCCCAGTGAGAAGCTGGGTAAGGTAGAAGTCTACCTCTCCATGCTCTCTTTCGGTCCATCCCCTCAGATCATCTATGAGCCTAAAAGACCAACGTCCTCGACTCTCCGTCTCCCATCGAGTTTGCCACTCATCCATGGTGTGTGCGAACGGGCAGTAGCACGGCTGACAGTGCCATTCCCATCGTATACACGCTTCCGCTCAAGAGCAAGAACATCGATGGGAATTACCCCCGCAATCACAAGGACGGCCGGCTCCGAAACGGTACGATAGGCAGATGAAAATCCGGAGAGCTCCTCTCCTCTGCACCGCCACGACCTTCTTCCTGTAAAGCTTCTGCCGCAAGGCATCCGCCCATATCTCGCAACCGTAGAGGATAACCGTGTTTCGTCACGGACATGAGGACTCGGCGCTTAGTCTCTGCGGGTCCACCGACGTTGGTCACGAGCCTACTCAGATTGGCCACAATCTTTTCAGCTTTCTCGGCCGCACAGGTGATGTGGTCCCAGAATGTCATTACGGGAATCTATTCTCACTCCTAGATACTTGACGCAGCGTTTGGTATCGATGAGTTCCGTGTTGACGTTTAGCTGCACGACGGGATCTATCCTCCTCCTGGTGAGAAGCACGATCTCTGTCTTCTCGGTAGCCAAAGACAGTCCATGCTCACCCACCCAACAGAGTATTCGCCTCAGAGCTAGACTTAGCAATCTCTGGGCTTCATCCAACTCTCTCGCGGTTTATTTAGTTGTAGTAGTAGTAGTAGTAGTAGTATTAGTAGTAGTAGCAGTAGTAACAAAATAGTTGTTAATTTGCAGTTAAATGCTAGTCATGGTGTTTACTACCACGTAACATTGGCATTCGTAAATACCACACTACCACATTTAATACTTATAATGAAAGTTTTGTGAAAAAGGGCTTGAAGGGTGCAGTGCAAAAAGAATCTTTATTTATGTGAAATATAACCGTAGAGTAGCTCCAAGACGACGTTTAAGTACTTACAGACAACAACTCTTCTGTCGACAAACAAACACCACCTCACTTTGATGAATGTATGAATCAACCGTGAAATTAAACGTAATGTTTTTCCTTATTAGATACTATATTAATAGACGTTACTCTTACAAGGGCTCCTAATGGTAATAAAGATAAAGACGATTGGTTAAATATAAATATTAGGTTTAATTGTATTAAATAGACCTTATGATGGTTTTACATTACTTGTGATAAGTTGATTTAATTGTGTTATTCTTTGGTGAAAATATTAAAAGCAGACTTTCTTTCTGCTCTCTCCCGATCTTCCGATAATATGTTATGTCAATTCATTAAACAAAAATAATACCATAAGGCAAGATCCATAACGAAGTGTATCAAATAGCAATTAAATCTAGTTATACCAAATTTAATAGACACATAATAATGGTAGTTTACTAAGAAAATCAAATAATAATAAATTAATACAGTAAATATGTCTATTTACAAACCACTTTTTGTTGTTAAGGTTTTGTCTCAATTTGGGCTATTAAGTTTTTTTATTGATAGTTATCCAATTAATTTATTACAAATATAAAAGCTCTAGATAGCGTAACGAATAGTCTCATCAGAAACATTAAGTATATAATATTTAAAATCATGATAATTACATTTCAAGGAAACACGTTTAAGTAGCATAATTTTTAAAGTACGGGTAAGCAGTGAAGTATAGCAATGCCAGTTTAAGTAAATAATTGTTCCGCTACCGTAGTCAATATCGAGTCAACATTCGCTGCACATTTTGCCAGCAATCAGCTCGAGGCAGCAAAAGATTATCTTTCCGCTTTCCGACCTTCCGATTCTGTTGTTTTCTCCTCGCTAGTTTCGTTCCAGATTCCTTCACTGAATAAGTTAGGAGAATTTCTTCAGTTAACACTTTAATTAAACATTCTGGTACTATGATATGGTATCATTTGATTTAGTATCAATTAACGAGTTAATTAGATCATTATGTGAACCGATTTAGATTTATGCTCGTTGTGAAATGTTGCGAGTACTATGTTTACAAAACTCCTTCACTAAACCTCATTTGTTTGTGATTTATAGTATAGTAGCTTTTTAGTATAGTGTTTAAAGGGATATGAGGGTCTTATAATTATCAAAGAGGAAAAATGATATATTTTTCCTAAAGTACGAGTACTTTATAAATTAAGATGTATATTTTGTGTACATTTTATTTCAATAATTTATGAATTACTTAACAAAATAATAGTAGAGAAAAATTGTATTTTAATAGACGGAGTCCCAATTATATGAGAAAAATATTCATTGCTATTTTGATTAAAATTAATATTTACTGTTTAAATAATCTTTGGTCGTTAAAAGAGAGTGACTAACCATACTTTCTGATTAAGATTTATAAACTAATGCGTATTTATGGTTGGAACTTTTTGAGATTTATAAGTGTTTGTAATTGAGCGTACATTTTACGTCTCATAACACTTATTTTTAAACGAGTTCGTCTTTTTTTCTTTAAACGTATAATGTTAAAAAGTAATAAAAATCATTATCGTTATAAAAAACATACGAGTATGTTTTTGTTAACTTTTGACTCGTATTTTGTTAACTTCCTTGACATCTTAGAATGTAATTTTTTATACAAAAGCTGCAGACACAGAACAGAAAAGAGTTAAGTGTTGAGACGCGTTCTGAGGGAAGTTTAGCAAAGTTTTACCTTTGAACCTTCTAGGATTACAAGAATTTGTGGTGATTTATGACTAAATTTGTCTCCCATTGAACTCACAATGAATACGCCGTTTTATTGTATCAAATATTCATTTTAAAAACTATACGTGCCATAAAAAAATTATTTTTTAAACATTACCTTAACGTTAAAAGATTAAATAATTTAGTTTTATCTAAAATATTAAATGAGAAATATATACTTAGAAAGGTTTTCATGGTTAATAACAAAATGCATTTCATACAAGATGAAATGGCAAAAATTTAAACGTTCTGACACAAGAGAGGAAATTAGAGGTTTTTTTTATTTAATGTGTAACAGCCATAATACGTTTATAGAATTATACCATTGAGAGAGTTTTAATAATGTTTATAATTCCAAGCTGATAATACGAAATACTAACAGTAAGGTACATCGAAGATTAATTAATCCTGGGATAAGACAAGCTATATTCAATACGAGACAAACGCAATATATTTATAAAGGTATAAATTAGAACTTTCCAATTGTATAAGCCACCCGTTGGTTTATGACATTTAAAACCGAATATTGGATTGTAGCAGAGGTAGGATGGTGTATGATAATTATATACATAGCACACATGGGTTGTAAGAAGTGTCTCACTCTTGCCCTTTTTACATGCAATTGTAAGTAATAAAATATTTAAAATATTTAAAAAGATGTGTAGCGAAATTAAATACTGTAATTAATTATTAAATTTTATATCCCCAAAGTCCCTATTCCTTACACCCATATTATATTAGGTGTTTCCACAATCTCCGGTAATATATTGAGGATTTGTTCTTGGATCAAGGCAAACAGAAAATGTAATAAGAGCTTGGCTTAGAAATGCTTAGTTTATGTGTGTGTATTTTAGGTTGTTTCTGTATTCCCTACAGAAACCTATTGGTAAATATTTTTAATTTTTCACAGATAATGCACTTTCAGTCTTAAACAACGAGAAAATAAGAATATTATAGTGTAATACCACATTTTAATGTGGCGGACAGTTGAAATATTTAAATCTCACTACCGTAAAAAATTATAATGTTAAAAATTCTTTACCGTTTTAAGAATATGCCATAAATAAATAGAAGGGAAACAATTTCCCGTATTATTATAGGAGACTTTTTCAGCCACCTGTACATAGGGACCCATTTTAAAGGATATGTATATAAGTGGTATATCAAAAAGAGAAAACGTACCAGAAAGCTTCAGCGGGGGACTTCACCTTCTAAATAATGCCACTATTATTTCATTTCAATGAACCAAAATTTACAATTCCTAAATTTCACGTTATATTTTCTTGCATTTTTAGAAAAAATATCTTTATACTGGTATATGTATTCTGGACGCTTCTCTTTTAAAAGTACTCGATTAAAAAATATAGCCTGCTTTAGTTAAAAAGTGAGTCATTTTGACATGCTAAAACGAACTGTTGTGTCTGTAATTTGAATAAATTAAAACGGATTTTGTGTATACTTTTATACATAAGGTCCACAAGGAAACTTCTAAATTACAATTATTAGTTTTCAAGTGTAGATTTCTAGCTTTAAAAATAAGTTTAAAATCTACAAACTATCAACATTAGGTTTTACTTGGCTTAGCGCTTAAAAAAGTCTTTAACACTATTAGTGGACGAAAGTAGTAAATAACTTCTATTTTTGTTTATTTCAGTACGTATTATTTTTATATTTCATGTAAGAATATCTTGTGTAATTTAAGTTTTTCATTTATATTTTGTTTCATGGCTTTATGCACTAAAATAGAATTTAATGAATATTTTTAAAGTTTAGTAAAAATTGTGTAATTTTAAACCGCTTTATTTTAGTTTATCGTATTCTTTAGTTTTTTGTTTTTAGTTTGCGCGTATTATAAATGCGCAGTGAAAGTACGAGTAGCATAATGAACAAGTAGGTTATATTAAGTTTTCCAAACTTATATTTGTGTTAAAAAACTTAGTTGTAAAAAGCATTATTAGATTGTCTATAACCCGGGAGCCACCTCTTATTGTAATACACAAAAGCCAGTTCAGTCTATAGAGGAATTTACAATGTTTCAGAGCATGAAAATAAATACATTGATCATTAACTAACATATTTTTATTGGAGTTTGAAATTGAAGGAGTCGGAGAATAGTTTAAATACTATATGAACATCCTTTAGAAGGTATGATAAGGTATACTTCAAATCAACCTATAAATAACTAAAAAAATATTTACATTACGATCTTGTAAAAAATAATCCCGTCTAAACTTAAGTAAATCAATGCAGTACAATGCCCACCTAATTTTATCTATTAAGAGACAAAAAATTGGGTTAAAACAGTTATTTTTTTTTATATCAAATAAAGCTGAGCACAATTGAATAAAGTATATTTTTGCAAATAATAAATAAATGGTGATTTGGACTATCACTTGAAAACTTTCCCATAATTAGCCTCCTTATAGAGCAATAACTGCCAAATACTTACATTAATCAATCTATATTACGAAAAATAGTAAGATTATTATCAACTAAGGGGAAATT
>NW_025781262.1:0-42701 GCF_021130785.1 Homalodisca vitripennis | reverse complement strand
TTAAACGTCTACTTAAACTAAAAACAATGCCGCAAACCGGACTTCAAAAGGTTGATCCAGTCGGAAGAAATCACTGTTCAAAGTTTAAAAATGTTTAATACCATTATTACATAAGAAATAACTAATACTGTAGCTGTTAGAAGTTAAGGGGAATAATTACTGAAAGTCTTTCAAAGTAGGTGTTCAAAATGTTCACCATTGGTCGTCTGGCAATGTGCTAACCCGGCTAAAAAAAAAAATAAAAGCGGCTACTGAATTTTGTATGTATTCTCGTGAAATAGCTTGAGCTTCATGTGATATCCTATGTCTGAGTCGTTCAGATCTGTAGGCTGAGTTCGATACACTTTGTCCTTGATGTAGCCTCATAGGAAGTAGTCAAGCGGAGTTAGGTCAGGGGAACGAGCCGGCCACTCAATCGCACCACGTCTTACAATCCACCGGTATGGGAACACTGCATCTAAGTATTGCCTTACCTGAACACCATAGTGTGGCGGTGCTCCGTCTTGTTGGAAAAGACATGTTTGGAAGTCAGCGCCCAGAGTAGCTTGTAAAGCAGGAACAATCTCATTTTGGAGCGTATCATGATACTTGTTGGCATTTAAATTTCCATCGATGAAAAATGGTCCTATAATTGAATTACGTACGATACCTGCCCATAAGTTGTTAAATTTTTGGGGATGTTGTGTGTGATACTCATCACTCATCCAGTGTGGATTAACTTTATCCCAATACCGGCAGTTATGCCTGTTAACATGGCCATTCAATATAAATGTCGACTCATCTGAGAATACAATACCATATAAAAGTATTTGGTTTTGATCAATTTTATTCATCGTAATTACATTAAATCCCATCCGGCGATCAAAATCATCTTCGTTTAGTTCCTGCAGCAGGATAACACGGTATGCTTTGAAACCAGACTTCTTTAATAATTTGCGAACTGATTCACTACCTATTCCATGATATTGTGCTGCTGATCTAACTGATTCGTTTGGATTTTCAATGAAAGACTGAAGAATGTCTAATGAGCCGTCTTCGTCTGTCACAGTACTTGGTCGTCCAGATCTGGCTCGATCCTTAACACTACCAGTGTCTACAAAGCGAGCAACTGTGTACTGTGCTGTGGATTTAGAAATAGGAGCTCTATCAGGAAAAGTAGCATGGAATAAATGTGTTACTTCTGCAAACGGTCTTACATTATCACCTCAGCCGCGCTCACTAAGCGACATCTCTTAAAACTTATAACTTACAGTAACAGAGATATGGCTCCAAAAAGTACTGTAGCTTTAGTGGAACTGATAGGTGAACAGATAGACAGATAACAGCCATTATGTGGAAGTCCAGTGGCTGGGAAACCCTGACCTAGAGGCACTGCTTTCACTTTTTCATTGTACTTCTTAATGCAGCAGGTTTTTCTGATTACACGTAGCACATTGCCAGACGACCAATGGTGAACATTTTTAACACCTACTTTGAAAGACTTTCAGTAAATTATTCCCCTTAACTTCTAACAGCTACAGTATTAGTTATTTATTATGTAATAATGGCATTAAAAATTTTTTAAACTTTGAACAGCGATTTCTTCCGACTGGATCAACCTTTTGAAGTCAGGTTTGCGGCATTGTTTTCAGTTTAAGTAGACGTGTAAAATGATGTACAACTCAACATAGGCCGTCATTAAAGATTTTATTATAACCCCCGACGGGCCGTCCCCCAAAGGTGAAACCCGACCACTATGTACACGGAAAAGTAGCTTACAATTTCCAGTTACGGTATACAAAATTTGGTTATGATATCCCTTGTTTTTTTTAAATTTATAAAGTCGTCCTAAGACTTAATGGTCCACCCTGTATATATATATATATATATATATATATATATATAGTATATATATATATTTTGTTGTGTTCGTGTGACTGAATTCATCTTAAACGACTGGAACCGATTTTGATGAAAGTTTTTATGTGTTTTAAATGGAATTCGAGAATGGTTTAGATTCACAATTTGGTCCACTGGCAAATTTTTTTTTTATTAAGTTTTCATTTGTAAGTAGCTGTTGATTTTTGAGTGTTTTACATTGGATCCGGCAGACTGCGCTACGGCACATAACACAAAGTGAACGGATACTTAACAGCTGTTAATACTTTCAGCTGAAGTTCGTCAAAGGGGCAGAGACATTTAATATTTAGAAAATTATTATTGTAAAGTGTTTGATCAGTAGCGTAATGCAGATTGCATATAAGAAGTCATTGCCTAATTTTCAGTTTAAATTGCACCAATGGACAATAAACTATATAATACAATGAAAATACTATTAAAAACTGTTATAAAACACCTGATTCCACAAAGCCACAAATGGATAATAAACTATATAATGCAATGAAAATACTTTTAAACGCTGTTATAAAACACCTCATTGCACAAAGCCGTGATAGTTTGCACATAAGCTCATCAAATTTGGTTAGATCGAAGGTAAATGAAAAAAGCCGAGAAAAGACGCTTCGTGATCAAAATTGGTTTTCTTTGATACATTTTCATGATCGGACCACAAGGCAAACTCCACAATAATACTAGAAATGTCTTAGACAGAAAAACTAATTTTAACATACTGAATTTGATTCTTTATAACCTAATTAGTTTATCGAGGTTCATCCCTATATAGTGAATGTGATAGAAAAAGAATAAGTGAATATGGTGTACTGGTTTTTCAACAGGAAAATTGCGTGCGAAGCCACGGGCAACTGCTAGTTACAAATAAAGCGCAAAATAGGCTAAGTGGGAATGGTCTCCATAAGGTGTATTGATATGAAGGTTTAAGTTATATTTTCAGTTTGTGACACATATAATTACAATAAATCAAACAGAGTTGCTTATGTATCGTAATTAATTGTTATAGATGTGAGATTTTATAAATTTTAGATAAATTGACTAGTTTCACTGCACTATTAAGTATAATACTTTGCGGCAAGGAGCAAGGAGATGTTACAATGACTTAAGGTCTATTCACGGTATTCACTTACTCTCTAAACCGTGCGTAATAGTCATTGTAATTGATTGGTTTGAACTAAGCTAGTTAATTAGAAGCGCTCCTCAGAATTAATTTGAATTTGCGGAAAACAAAAACGACTTAAATCTGTTCACTATTGTTTACTGTTACTATGCATTGTGGAACTTATTATGTTCTTTAAGAGTACACAATTTGAAAATTTATTAAACATCATTTTTTCTAAGTATTATTTATCTTCAAAAAAATATGCTTTTTTAAAAATAGCCTGAAGTTCATTATGTAAAAATAAAAATAAGCAATGAAACAAATATTGAAAGAAAGGAAGTGTTACAACAAATATTATATTAAACTTATATTCCGAACCCTACTTTAAGGGCTATACAAGATACTTTATGAATAATCAGGATAGACATTAATTTCAAGATAGAAAATAGCATTAAACTCTCAAAAAAGCTGATCGATTGCAGCGTGTTATATTGTTCGTAGACTGGTTTTAAAGCGGTTCTACAATTTTTCACAACTCAGTCAATCACGATGTACATCCGCCCTCATTGTGAAGGCAGAGGTGCATCTGGACGGTTTTAGTTTAACGTTTTTGTCGTTGTTTATGGCGCTTAAATCTTCAAAATGAGACAAATATATGTCACGAATCCAATTTAACTGTGTTATAAATGTTTTTGTATTATATAAACTGGAAAATTTAGAAATTAATTAAATAATCTAGTTGAGAGATTCTTTGAACACTAATCTTAATCGTTAACTACAAGATTAAAAATAGAAATGTGGTTTACAGTATGTGATTGGCGTGATTACGATGATTATTTAATTAAATATGTTAAAATTATTAAAGGTTTTTGTATCTACAGTATAATTACTTAAATGAACGTCTTATACCTAGTAGCATGCAATAATAAGATTTTAAACATTCAGATTGGTTAATACCCACAGGGCAGTATCGCAGAATTTTATCTATCCAAGAGTAGTAGATCCTTTTTTGAAGTTTGGTATTTCTTTGGAAAGTGAATAAGCTCAGGATAAAGAGGGATGAAGAGATCCTTTTGCAGAGAGAATCAATGTGCGGTATCCAGGTAAGGTATTTATCAATTACTAAGCCCAAAAACTAGCTTTCCACCTCAGGAATAGGGATGTCTAATGTCAGGAATATGTGAGGGGAGATGCTATCATCTTTCCCTCTCGTTAGAAATGTAAAGAGCTGGGTCTTTTGAGAGCTTAGACTCAGGGATGACTCTCCCAAAAACTCCCATACGCCCAAATATTATTCTAGAATGGACAAAATAAATTCCTTCAAGATTCAATGTTGCCAAATTACATGGAATTATCAGGATAACAAGAAGAAGGTACAAAAGTAAAGTTTACCGTAATTTCGTAATTGTACAGGAAAATGTTCTTCTCGACGATTACTTTAAAAAGAAGCGTGGCTCAAACGACAATATGTCTAAGAAAATAACGAATGGTGTAGTGAAACTTATGGGTAAGTACCGTTACATGATCAATCCCATTATTTCTGTTGCAAATAAAACTTATTATATCTTTATAGCACGTAAGAAAATGTAAAAAATGTGTATTTATTATTTAAGGAACATTAAAATGAAAAATCAACATTTTAAACAGCATTAAAAATAAGTTTAAAAGCTGTTATAGGTATTTTAAAACAAGATATTTGCGCTATTCATAGGCCCAAAAAGGATATTTGTGATTTTTGAGGAATGTTAAATTAAAATCATCTAAAATAACTAAGAGCTGGTTATGTAGCTATGGGCCACAAATATTCTTCATAGTTACTTACACAATTTGATTATTAACAAACTTTTCCTATTATTAATTTTACTGAATGTAAATACCCAGTTTTCAAGCCTATTTTTTGGCTATTCTGTTTCAATATTAATATTTTAGACTATGGATCCAGCTATAGCTATCGTTTTACAGAATATGATGGCAAAACAAACCCTAATTTAGTTGCCTCTATTCTCCTCGCCTAAAGAAGAAAATAGAAAAGCTCCATGAAATAAAAACAATATTATTAATTATTGATGCTGATAGTGGTCAGAATCGGAATACTTCAGTAACAAAATTTCATAGCTTTCCTTTTCTTCGTTCGTCTTTTCTTTTCTTCGTTCGCCTAACGAAGAAAATAGAAAATCTCCATGAAATAAAAAACAATATTATTAATAATTGATGCTGATAGTGGCCAGAATCGGAATACTACAATAACAAAATTTCATCTTGGTTAGGAAAAACAAGTAAATTTACTCCAGTTCAGCTATTCCTGGTTCGTGGCCATTGCTTTCCTTGACGCGCTTTTCAACTTATTCCTTACTTACACTATATTTCACACTACTATGATACAGTAGTACTAACGTCTGGCCAAACCATCGTATATTATATATTGTAGGGCGATGTGATGGTAGTGTATTAATTATGTTTATACATTTCCATATTTGTTGTAAATAGTTGACATTAGGATAGTGTTTAAAACTATGTTGTTAATCTGGTAAGCTATTATTTCAAAAACTTATTTATCCAAATCCTATAAATCAAAATTGTAGTCTTATTATGATTTAAGAGCGCCGACATGTTATTAAATCTTATAAGTCAGTTTTAAAAATAATACACAATTAAGGCGTTATGTATTATTATGACGTCTTTATCAAACCGTGAAATATAACGTGTAACGTTTCTTTATGCAGTTTAGGATGAGCGTTTATAGAATATATTTCACTTAATGCTTTAACAATATCCTATATAAGCTACACAGTTTATAAAAGATGAACAACAGTAAAAAGAGCTTTGTTGATTTAGAAAAAAAGATACTAAATACACCTTAAAGGTAAACCCTTTCAATATTTCTCTATTTTAAAGCGGCGTCGTAATTCTTAAGCTGAACTTCAAAGAACTTACTCAACTGCTTTTTACTGCTCAGTCATGTATGAAACACCAAAGTGCGCTTGGGGGCACTTTTTGTAAACTTTACAACTGCTGTACCATTTTTGTGAAAAAAGTTCTAATCAAAACTGATATCCGTCTTATAATCTTATAATCTATTATTACTTCAACAGTTCTTCGACTGCAAATGAAGTAAACCGTACCGTTTACTTTCACAAGTACTTTAATTAGAATTTTATACAAGAAAAGATAAACTTCGAAGAAATGTAATAAGGCTTAGCAGTACATTTTTTGACATATCTTTCATATAAAAGAATAATAAACCGTAAGAATAAATTAAAATTCAAAAGATTTAAAATTATGGCAGATCGAAATTAATCAAGTAAAATCACAAATTATGTAGTGCAAAATAACAAATAAAGTCCTGATTAAACCGGCAAGGAACTTTTAATATTCATTAAGTTCATTAAGTCAATGTTGTTTATTGACCACAACGTTTTCAATATTTCGGTAATAAACATAATTTCTATGTGTATGCGACTTAATCTTGTAATCAATTTTTGAGAGATTTTATCTGATGTCCTTTTGTGTTTTACTTTTATATACAATGTGATAGGAGTTTGATAAAACTGGATACTGTTTGCACTGCATTTGTTATTACAGTTCCATCACATAATACCTGCATAATATAAGGTCATGTTAGATAAATCGCTCATAGATAACCAAAATTTGAATTGCAACAATACAGGGTGTATGTGTCGTTTATCCTTTAAGTTTTGGTTTAATTGTTAACACATGTTTTAAAACTAAAATGTTTACATTCAGACGTACGTGCTTTGGGTTTATTTCTACTAACTCTAAGATGATTATTTGACGTGCCATGTAGTATATACAATGCCTGTTGCAATATAATATTTTATTCTTAAATTTATGTGAACATTATGAAATGTTGAACAAGTTCAATACGTCTGAGGTAATATTTTGACTCCTTATGCATGCAAAATTGAAATCTTCTACATACTTTGCCAAACTGCAAATGTATAAAGATATGTATATAAATATGTATAAATGTTATTAGGAAAAAAGTTCTAATAAAATTACTTTCATCTAAGTATATAATAGTGATTAAATTTAATATACATATATTTTTAATAGATCATAAGCCTTCAAACTTTTAGATTACAATTATTTATTTATGATTTATTATAATTATACATTTTCAGATATCAGAAAATGTACATTGCTGTGGTATACAAATATTAAACTGTTGATAAAATAGCACTGCCATAGATATTGGTATTAAAATGCGTTAAACCAGATATAACTGTAATAATTCCACTCATCTGAAGGTTCTACTTGAGTGTACAGAACTTGGTTTACAAACCCAGAGCTATAAGTTGATATCATTGGAAATAAGAAAAATAAACTGCTTCCTTAGGACCACTTCAATTTATCACTTTGTCTCTATTATTGGTTTCTTATTACTAAAAATTTGCTAATAATCTGTGTATTTTTTAAGTTTTATTTTATTTTAATGTACACAATAATGATATTTTTCACAGTATAATAATTTAAAAATAAATTATACATAAGAATATTTTAAGAACTAACAATTATAAAATGAAACATTTTATTTGTAATAAAACTCTTCAAAATACTTATTCAATCCATTATGATGATGAAAATATGATCTTATGCCTACAGGCACATTTCTTATGACAAACATATGCATTAAAAACATATTGTAAATGCAGTAAACTTGTACTCTGTGCGACTACTCACGTTATAATATCCGCGAGACTGATGGAGTGTTAATCAAAACTTTAATCTATATCATCATTTCCTCTTTTGTTATGAATCCACACAGTAGTGATATAATTATAATGACAATATCAACCTTTCAATTTCGCATTTAAAATATTAATGTACAACAATTTAACAATTACACAAAAGTAAAAGTATGAACACATATTCAATTCATACAATAACGATGCTTATTTTATGTACAACTACGTAACACACATTAGATAGTACGTGGTTGTAAATATCTTCGACGTGTTTGGCATTTACTCCAACGAATAAACGAACGAATTACAAATATTTACAGATAACTTTGAGTTATTTGCTTACTCACAGGTTGAATGTTAAGGTTTACTCGAATTGTTTGCTGTCCACTGTGTTTTATTTACATACATTAAAACACGCATATTTGACCACCTCTCAGACATTCACCCTATTTTCATATAAGTAGTTCTATGTTTCACGTGAAGGTTATTCTAGAAAATATACTAGGCTGGTCAGCTTTACTCTAACAAACCACCGTCATTGATAAGGCTACATGACACAGCCCTATATAAATTACTCTGTCTAATATAAAGGATAATCTCAATTTTATGTGAAACTCGTGAGACGCACGAGATTGGACTCACGACGGTATACTCCTTTAGTCTCTGGGGGGAGGGAAATTGGTTCAAGGATTTGTTTAACTTATTTACAAAACCAAGAACAAATTATATAAAAATACCACCAAAATAAAACAATAAGATTTGGTTGGTTTTAATGCACCTAAGTAAACCATAAACCAAGCGCATAAAACGTCACTTTGCACTATACATATTGTTGAACAATCTGGCACACCCCTCCACACACATTTGTATTTTTTTAATTGATGTGTATACTCGCTAGCGATGCTTACATCAAACCTCAAGTTAACAAACAATACAGTCTACAACTATCGACTTCACAAATCCAATCAGTGATGTTGATCTGTAACAGTGGACTCAGTCTATTGTCTGCCTGGACAAACACAAGACTCCGAACTTCCATTGTTGGCTATGACATTTCTCAAGTACATCGTTCTATACGCAAGTTGTAGTGTTAAAAGTAATTGGCATATTCTGTGTATTTAGGAAGTGGAGAACACGTTAGTTATAACCTTAGTGGCTAAAAACCATATCGGTCGATCATCGAAAACGTTTGTGTGTGTATAAGACATCTAAAGAAACATTTTTACAGGTATAATCATATATCATATGTATTCAAACCTTTGCCAATAGAAGACCTCCAAGCACTTGTGCTAGTAGTTACAACTATGCAATACTTATATAAGTGTATTTACTAACATTTTAAATATTTCCAAATGTTACTGGAATGTTTAGTTAATAATATGGCTGATATTTAATCTTTGAATAATGAAAGGCTAAGTCTGTTCATAAAATAAGGAATACTATTTTGAAATCAATTGTCAAAAAAGATCTAAAATATTTTAATATAGATTTAGAATAAAAATATTGTTTTTAATCATAGGTGAATTGGCAACTGACCTATGTTAATTTAGATAAGGAGAGATTCTCCATATTTGCAATTTTTCAGATTTGGAAATAATGAGTTTAGGGATATTTCTGAAAATATTTAGCCGATTACGGATTGTCATTGGATGGATCTCCTCTATAAAAAGAAAACATACAATGTGTATTAAAATTTAACATTTGGTGCTATTTATTCCCAACAAAAATAATAGTTAATTATTACATTTTATTATTTCTTCCATTCAGTTTTCTTTAAATTTCTGGATGTATTATGATTTATTAATACGAGTTTTTAATGTTTTGATTAAAACGTTTAAAATCTTAAATTTAATTTATAATACTGTCATCAGTAGAACAGTGTCCTTGGAAAGGTACAAATCTTAAACTCATATCTTAGTGAACCTCTCGTAAAGATTAAAAAAATATTTCGAAAAAAAGATTGTGTTCTTTTAAATAAACCAAAAAAGTAGTTAAACTTATTTACCATATCTCTCAAAATTAAAACAACTATTAAATTTTTTATAGTTAAAGCATATTTACTTTATTTTTATTTATAGAATTCAATTTACTGGTAAAAATCCGATGAAGACATTAATTATCATCGAACGGAGATTTGTAGAAGTAGAAAACAAGCTAGAGGCAAAATATGCGTTAAGTGTGTAAGTAAAAATTGTTCTCGACAGCTGCTGAAACACTTATCAAAATTGTATGAACAGATAGCACCTCTATGGATCTCGGTGTTACCTACATACAAATAAGGATTCATGAACATCTTCACGCTGGTGGCTCAATTTGTTCCAGAGAAATCCTTTGGACATTCAGAGAGGCCAAACATTATTGTTTTTAACAACACTAACTAATGGGTTTAGATAACACTCGGCTAATAACCTTTAAAATAAGCAAATAGTACAAATTATAAGTTGTATTTTTCAGTTTAAAAATATGTTTTATCAATATAATTAAGGTCAGTAAAAGTAAAGACGTATTGATCATCGATAAACCACATCGATTCTTGATGTATTCAAATAAGCTTAGCAAGAGGGAATAATATATGTTTTCTATTAGAAAAGTTCGTATCACCTTCGTATTTGTTTTGTAGCATCCCGTACTTGTCCAATAATGGCAAGCCGCAGCCCGACACGTTATTAGCAGTATTATTGCTCTCCAGCATCTTGTGGTTTGTTCTGACGCCCATTAACTACAACACAAGGAACCAATGTATATACAATTATTTAGACATTTTGATTGAACTCAACGCTTTATGAAAACTAAAAATATGGTACTAAATTAATATTTTATATACAGACAAACTGCTTTCAATGCTTAAGCACATTATTTCGATTACACATGGTTTGAATGACTTTTACATCTTACTACACTTTTTACATCTGTTGCTACATATCAGTAGCCTATAGTAGCAAAACTTTAGGAGGTTCAACTAACTGCTCAGAGTTCAGGGTAAGAGAAGGTCTACTGTCACTTGATATAAGCATCAGATAGGGTTATTATTCATAGAATGATAGTTACTTAGACTGTACTTAAATATTAGTAGGATATAACCTATGTTGTTCCTTATGACTCAGTGGGCAACAGCAATATTAACAAATTAAATGGAAATATTTAACTAAAAACGAAATACCCTTTTATTTTTACTAATTTACTACTTAATCTTTAAGACTGATTTTTAATTTAGTGATTCATAGACATGTTGCATAACATATTAAGTAATCTCATAGCAGTCAAGTAACTATTTGTTTTTAATTTAAAACTAAGATAGTAATTTGTGCTATAGGATTTATTATTTAAAAACACTCAGTAGCAAATTTATTGCCAGCCAGTTTAACTGTTCTATATAAAGCACCTTTAGAAATTCACGATTATTTAAAATAGAGTCCATTTTATATTATCTTAAGAGTAAAAATATCATCATATCTACTGAATAAAGTAGACATGACTGGGTATCATGTATCACACATTAAGTGTCAGGTACTTAATCTCCTTCCTCACCTCACAACAGAGAACATAGACCACCCTGTTGGTGCTAAACCTTTTGACGTGGCTCATTCATTAGATAGTCTTCGGTGGTAGAAACCTTTGAAATAATACGAGTACATACATACAGTTAAATGTGTGACGTTTTGAGTTCCATGTACGATAGTTTGGACATGAAATACGTAATTTTAGTAAATCTTTCACTGTCTTAAAATTTTATCGGAAGAACTTAAACACAAATATTCTTGTCTGAACCTAAAATAACTCGTTAAGACTTTGCATTAAAAATCATACTATAGTCTTAATGCTAATAGCTTCAATATTTTCAGATGACTAATAAATATTCCATCGTGCCATCTCATATCTTAAGAAAAAATATAACACTATCTTTCGAGGATTGAGATCTATCCTCTTCGTCAGGTTTAAAAAGGCCCTATGAAACTAAAAAAATTGAAAATTTACTGCCACTCAGAGTTACAATAATTATTTTATACCTGGTGAAGTTCAGACTGGAGAGAATGAACCCAATTCACTGCACAGGATCCAAGAGTACAAACACTTCACACCCAAACTAACGAATTATCCTTACCTCATCGTACTAACAAGTAAGAATATTTACGATAAGATAAATGGTTGCGGAAAATATTAACTGTCATTTCACACTGTCTCAATGTCACTAGTTAACTTGAAATGTGAAATGCAGTCGGCTATGAATCAGCGTCAGCGTTCCATCACCATTCTGCCGAAATTTAAACTGTCAAGTGTTTAGTTTATCTGATGCCACATCAGAACATTTCAGCAGCATAACAATTACTAACAAAATATTCCTTTTAAAGCAGATTTAAAATTTATTCAATTGACATTTCAAAATTATTGCTACTAATTTATTGCATCTTTGAATTTATATTGTACCAAATCACTTCATACTATTGTGTCAAAATATTATTACATTCAGTTATCCACTTTATGAAAAAAACTTTAATTATAAAAAAAACGTTTGCTGTACATGTAAAACCATGTCTTTGCAATAAAGATTTGATTGATTAATTAATTGAACCAAACAATGTGTGGATAATGATTTTAAAAATAGTGATTACGACAAATTTTAAAATACATATGATAAAACTTTTATACGCAATTCGCCAAAATTTTTTATTTCTGGTAGAACATATGAATATTTAATGCAATCAATGCTTAATCATTGCTAAAACAATTTAATTGGATTTAAAACCATTGCTAAGTAAAATCACGTTTAATATTTTAGATATTTCCCCGTAATTAAATAAACCTGAATTTAAATACACGAAATACAAAGTGTATACATGAAATATATTAACGTATTATTCTAACAGATGTGCTTAGTTTCAAATTAAAGGCAACCTTTATGCTCTAATATTTTATGTAAAAATTTTAATAGCTTATCTCTATTAGTTTTTGTGACATGTGCACTTGAAAAATGTACAAGTAAATACTACATGGAGGAGATAGGGATTTACCATGTTACGCCCCAGAAGATCCGCTCTAATTTTACGTTGTAACTTTTTTCAAAGAAAATGTAAATTACTGTATATAAATTTATGAAAATTCTAAACAGAGCTATCCCACAAATAATATTATTTAATTTTTCATAAAATATCTACTTTAAAGAATTGCTTTTTATGCTACATCGCCTTAAGGTAAATACATTGCCTTAAGGTAAACTCGTGATCAAAAATGCAAAATGATTCTTTTTTATCTTTTATTCTAGTTATATATTCGTTTTCAAATATATTAATATATAATACTTCGATGTTGGAATATAATTTATTACAATTATTTTTTGGTCAAATTTCTCACATTTTTTTATAGACTGGCAACCTATATCGTCATGAGCAATGTCCGAAAGAAGAAAACTATTGGTTAAAGAATCAAGGGCCATTGTTGTTGTTGAAAATACACTCACTTACACAGTGTACCAGAGTCTTTAATGTCAGCTAACAAACCTACTGTATAGACCCTACTACAAAAGATATTTATAAACACTGTGCACATGGAAGAACGCTGAACTGTAACGAAGCACTGAACATTTTTTATTGAAAGGTTTATTTTAATATTGTAGCAAACTATCAGTTGCCTGCTTTAGACTCAATTTCCTTCTGGAAAACAATTTCATTTTTATACTATTTTTAAATTACATTCTAAACGTCCCTGAGAGAAATTATATTAACTGATAAGTGATATTTATATCATAAAGTCACAGAGTGGTACATTTTTATAAGCACTTGTGAATTAACTTTGATTTCAATAAAATATTTCAATAAACATATTATAGTATCTTCAGTTATAGTGTGCTATGTATTTTGAAACGAAGGTAGGCATAGATTAGGTTTATTTCAATGCTTATGGTTAAAAGCTTTAGATGTTAAACGAAATTGTGAATGGCTTTATTTTTGTGCGTGTATGAGCACTTAGGAATGAATTATATTTTCGACGCCATGGTTTAATTTGGTTTGCTGCCCCGATCAAGATAATATGTATACATGCACTGGTCTGAGAAGTCTACTTCGATCAAAAAGAGTAAACTTATAGCCATTGTAATTTATTCTGATCCAAGATATTTCTGGTACCATGGTTGAGTTTGCTTTGTTACTCCGATAAAAAAATATATACATGCTCAGACCTGAGTAGCATACTCCTGTTAAAAAAAAGTAACATATTAATTTGGTCCTTGGCATATGCTACACTACTGATTGAGCACTGTATACTTAAGTAATTAAATTGCATACGTAATAAGCGTACATAAATGTAAAAGTAAAAGTGCCGTTTACTGCAATTTCCAATTTAATTATCTGGATAATCTCTGTGCTAAACAGTGATTACTGAAAAAGTTTAAGTAAAACGTGTTCTTACTTTTAAGCTTACTCTGTGTACTCATCCTTTAAAAACATTATCCTTTCATGTAAAAAATATTACAAATGGTACTTATATTAATTAAACATATGATTGTGTTCTCACATTGTTTGAAAAGGACTGTTGGTTACACTTTAACAGGTTCTTTCAGTGATTGGTTTCTAAGCATTTCCTTAGAGGGCAGTGGGGCGGAGCCTATTGATATTATCTGATTTAGTACAAAAATTTGATATATTTTCCATTACAAAATACAATTTGTGAACAGTAATTTTTTTTATTTTTCATTAAATTTCAAAATAAGAGTTTTCGTAGAAAAACAGTTGTTATCAAATAATAAAATAACAAGTTTTACCATTATATTTTAAAAAGTGTATATGTCAATACTATTGTAATTTCAGAAACCATAATATATAAAATAAATGTACAGATAGTCGAGAAAATAGGTATGGTATGTATGGAGTGTATATATATATATATATATATATATATAGTTATATATATATATGATATATATAGTATTATATATGTATACGCGATTTTTGTCTTTGATTCATATATATTTTGTTATTCTTTTGCTCAATAATAAATAACTAATCAATACCAAAAAGTTCTCGTTGCAATTTTTTTTTAGATTATTAATAACTAATTTTTCTGAAAAATATATAATAAAAGTAAATTAAAACAAAGTTTTAGTATTTTGAAGGTAAATCTTCGGTAAAGATACGCGTTTTATAAAATAGTTAGCTAATAGACGAGATACCGAACAAGGCAACGATAATGGTGAGGATAGTACAAAGCCATTACCGTGTTTTCAGTTACCGTTACAAGTACATTACTGTGTTTTCGGTTACCGTTACAATACATTATCGTGTGTTTTTCGGTCTTACGTACTGGTTATAACTTGGATGGCGATTATTAGTTTACATAATAAACTTGTTGTAGAATAGTTGTTCGTCGCGAATAGTTGTTACTAAATTAAGATATTGAACTCAATATTGTTTAGTTGTAAAACTTACTAGGTAGAAGTGTGATACTGTTTATCGGTTTAACTTCTACACCAATTGCTTCACTAAATCACGGTCCAGGTGACACATGTAATATCAGCTACAGGTAACCGATTCCCTGATGTCAAAGGCGGTAAACACATTAGACTTGCCATCACACGGCCTGGCTAACATTTGTGTACGCTCCCGGCAAATGTACATGACAGATAAACTGGGTGTGTTGCGTTTTCAGTTCCTCACATTCTAGCAAACAAGTAACTCTGAATTCGAATGTACATTTTTAACGACCTGTATACCAAGGAGTACGAAGTGATATATTATTATCTTTATAATAATCTCCATTAACCCACCATACTTTTTGCTGTGCGAGACGTGGCCCTCAAGGAAACTAAGTGGGGAAAGGGCTAGGTAGCTATATACAGAATAATTGTAGCTATTCTCCTTGCTAAGGCATCACATTAGACTAAAAAAAATATAAGGTGCGCCTATACACTTTTTTACACTGTCTTCTTTTTGTACCAAGAGGATATCCTCAGGTATTCTTTGATCCTGTATAGAAAGTCCTCCGTCCATACAGCTTAGACTGTCTCTATTAAGTCTCATAAGTTACTCAACTCCCATCAGTTCATATTTCTCAAATAGTTTCTTGACTCAACCCTAAGCTACTCTCAAAAAGATATTTCCACTGACTTTTTTTATTTTCCTTCAGGAAAATTCCGGTCAGTTTGCATACATTGTGTTCTATGTGAGGAAATTCCCTTTTTGTCCAGTTTAACCGGATCTAACGGGAAAAGTTAATTGCTTCATCACACAATTATTATTTAAAATGTATGTACCATACCATATGTAACAGGCTTCGCTATTATTGCGTGGACAATTTCAAGTACATACCCCCTTTTCATTCTTGATATGGCCTGGAGACACACCGACATACAATCACACAGAAAGGAAATTGTTACATCACCCAACAGAAAAAAATGAGTATTAAGCTTCAATTAGGGTCATTTAAATCCCTTTGATGGACATGCACTATCATATAAATAATTATTTTTGTCTATATGAAGATTCTATCAAAGTTCAAAATCTAAAGATGAAATCTTTCTCGCGGTATCTGACCAGATGAGACATTCAGGTTTTTTTTTCAAAAAGTTAAGTTTCATAGCATTGATTATATAATAAAAGTTTCAATGAGCTAGTGAGGGTATTTCAACATAAGTGTGTGCTAAAATCGAAACTTTTCAATGATTTTTAACATTGACAGTATGATTTTTCGTTTTTACTTGTGAATAAAATTGTAAAATTTTAAAATTCCACATTAGTGTACTCAGCTTGTTTAAAATTGTATTTATTCTACTATTTTATCGTTGTTATCACGGGTACTCATATGATCAATGTAAAAATATAGCTTACAACCGACTCTCATGGAGCGGCATGCATTATTATCGAACTCGGTGTTTTTCATATGGAAATAAAGCTACGTGCACAACTTCAAATCTATTAGTCAGACATACAGACAGACAGATATGGAATTTTCAATCCTTAAGACTGACAGGCTTCGATACAGCACAGCCAATCAGTGATAACGATAGGAGAATTCTGTCCATTGAACCAGTCAGTGAAACTTCCAACAATTCAATATTTTTTACTCATGGTCCATCTGCTTCTGCTCCATGTAAATACTAAAGCGGATGTTTTGTTTGTTTACATTCATCATGTTTACATAAATATCACAATTACGTTGGGATAAAAAAATAGATTAGTTTATCTGCAAAAATAGCACCAAGTATTTAACACATGCTGACATCATCCACTGTAATATAAATACTATAATTATAATTCCCAATTCCGTAACTTAATGTTCAAGAAGTTAATTTACGTGATTCAAATAACTATTTGTAACTTGTTCTTATTTTATTCATAATCAATAATTGGAAAACACTTAATTACTTTATTAAAAACGGTTAAGACTAAAACCTGGAAGGAAACCAATAGTAACACGTTTTAATAGATTTAAGTAAAACAAAATTGTCACTTAAGTTAGGATTTTTAATTTCCCCAAGTGGTTGTTTGCCTTACAATCTCTCCTTGTTACACGAAATTGAAACAACACTTGGATGGGGCGAAATTGTATTTGTTTGTATTAAATATATATTAAAGTTTAATTTACTTTACAATTATAAAATAAAGCTGTAATTGAATAATATAAGTAGTTTCCATATCTATACAGTAAAGGAATTAATTAAATTCGTTCCATTCATAATACAAATACAAACACAACTGTTTACATACTCGTTCATTTCATTTAGTGCCTGTAATGTATGTAAACTAACGATTATTCAAATGTTTTAAGTCATTGTTAAAAAAATTATCGTTCGATTTTGTGGAATCGAATTTATATGACTGAACAGTTAAGGAAACCTTGTAGTCAAAAAATTTAAAAAAAATTAAATTTCAGTTTTAAATTTTTTTAGAGTCTACATATATATTTTCGAGCATTTTGATATATAACACTTTGATATCTAATGTTTCATCTGTTCAGCAGGCCAAGCCATATGGTGATAGTATTCAAATCAGTAAGTTGGAGTGTATAAGGACACGTCCAGAAAATGATGGGTAGTCGTTTACGTAGATTGAAACTACTAGGCTAAAAGTTAAATGATGGGAAACCTATTTCAGGACGTGGTAGGCTTACTGATGCAATTATTGACAGTATTCAAACATATGGTAAAGCAATCCGAGACAACCTTGAAAATGTTGATAAAATGAGAAAGGCTGTGTGGGCGATATATTTTCATCTGCTTTCGACTGACAACTCTCCCCAGCACGAACTTTGCCCAAAGGGTGAATCGTCATGGTGCAAATACCAAAAGTGCCTGTTTTTAGGTGATGAATATACCCATAAAAATGCAGTGCCTGAGCCTATTATGCTGGAAATAAAACATATTTTTAAGGACCTTTCAAATACAAATTTACTTCAAAAATGTCTTTATGGCTGCACACAAAATCCAAATGAGTCATTAAATAACGTCATCTGGACGAGAATTAAAAAAAAAAACAACTTTGTTGGAATAAAAACATTAAAAGTTGGAGTGTTAGATGCCATAATTGCATGTAACTGTGGTGCTCTGGGGAAGGTGCAAGTTATTCAGAAAACTATGTGGTAATGCTGGAGAAAATTGTGTAGTCGGCCTAAAACAAATTGATCAAAATAGGGTTTTAAATGCCAACAAAGCAGCCTTAGAATGCTTTAAAAATAAAAGAAAACTAAAATGAAAAGCCAAAAGAAAAAGGGAAGATATGGAAGAAGAAAAAACTGTTGCGTATGGTGCTGGACTCTTTTAGTGTGACAAAAGGACAAGTTTGCAGTTTTTGGCACCTACCGGAAAATCACTTTTCCTGACACTCAGGTACACTTTTTTCATTAACCTCTTTGGTTATCAGCCTGAATTTTTTTTATGTTATGTATATCTGTGTGTTCTACAATGTTAACTATAATTAAATTGTTAAAACTGTCAGAAAAAAATTTAAAATAAATATTTATAAGCAAAAAATTGAAAATTTTCGTGGTTTTTTTAATTTTTATGTATTTTTTTTGTTTAAAAGTTATATTTACTTATGGATAAGTAAAAATTATTCAGAAAGATACAAATAAGCAATGTACAAAGTTTTAAATGTGTACACCAATTAGTTCTTGTTCTAAAGGTACCTAAACATTACATTTTTAACATGCGCAGTATAGGGACTACAAGGTCCCCTTAACTTGTATGAACCTAACCTAAGTATACATGACAGTTTGTAGTCAAGTAAATAAGTCATATATCTTTTCATAATTACAGTTATAGATCGCATAAAGATAAGAAACGAGAGAGAACCAAACAGTTTAGTTCTTGTTCCATTTCATCGTGACGGAAAATTTTTCCAATGCTAACTACGCTGATATCTATTATGTTATATCTCAACATTTTTGTGCTAACAGCTTGTCAGGTAGAATCAAGGGAAATGGACATTTCAAAAGATCGTGAGTGTTGGAGGAAGGCCTAAAAAGGTTTGTTTTGGAGATTTAAAATAAGACATAATTACAGCATCAAGTAGACGAAAACACCTCTTACTACGAGAGATGTTTGAAATGAAATAAAAACATCAAATTTTACAGTATGGAATGTATTGTATCCTTTTAAATTACAGAATGAGACAGCTTGAAATTTTGAGGATTATACCAAAAGAGTGGAATGTGCTTTTTGTTTTTTATGTAAAGTTAAATATTTATCTAATTTTATAAAAAAATTTCCTATTTATATTCAAAGCAATATATATTCATGCGGTGGTATTTAATGTAAGGAATAGTTATGTGTGGGCTCAAGTGAATCCTGTTGTTGTACAATGTGGACAACAAGTCACATGTTATATTAATGTGTGGAGTTCATAATTCTAAATTATATGCTTATTAGATCTCACATTCTACCTTACAGGCTAAATTTACAGCCATGCATTGTGTTTCTTAGTTATCTTTGACCTGATATTCTACCTAATTTACCTGTTCAACAGAGACTAGACCTATGGTTTCAGCACAGCGGAGCACCAGCATGTTTTGTCATTGAAGCTCGTTAACATTTATATTAAGTGTTCAAATAAAAATGGATTGGAAGTAGCGGTCCTGCCCCGTAGTCTCTAGCTCCAGATATTGCTTCTGTTGACTTTTAAATTTGGGGACAAATAAAACAGCTAGTCTAATCAATCAATCAGTGTGGTAGCACAGAGTTGTAAACTTGTTTATACAGTTTATACATTTATCAACTTCAAAGATAGAAATAGTTTAGTAAAAAAGCACACAAATACAGACAAAAAGTAAGCGAAATAGGATTATGCTTTATTATAGATAGCTTATATATATTTTTACTTGAAGAACCACCCAGTGAAGTGTGATTCCGTAATTACTGGACACACTTTATCACTTTGTACTGCTAAGCTGTACTCTGTGTGAAATCTAAATAACGCGTACTACTGTGTATCTACTGTAAGGCGTTTACCGCAGCTAACGTGTTAATAATTGTGTATCGGAATACTCCAAGTATCGTGAATATCCAATTTTATTCCAGCTTATTGGACTCTTAAGGATAGATCATTAATAATATAAAAAAATCACGGTTTTTAAATACCATAAAATATTAAATATATGTAATATTTAAACATTTCATCTATGTTTTTATATTAATCTTCAGTTTAAGCGAATCAGCCAAGAAATTATCAAGAAATAGTGGTAAAAATAGGACAATTTTAAGTCACAGAGCGAAAACTAAGTCGATTACCTCTTAACTAGGTTCTTGGATCTTATATTTTTTTCTTTCTAAAATCATTGATCATAAGAGTTCCTTGTATCTTTAAGCATGTGGCTCACCATTTTTTACTGGTTCCAATATAAAGGCCTGAAATTATGGTCATTAGACATTTTAGACTTCTAAATCTCTGTCTTGTTATTTACATTATATTCTCTCCCATCTTCTATTCGAAGACTCTGTAGTTGTGATATCAATGCAGGCTTCTTTATTGGCTCAAGTATTATGGTTTCAGGTCAACTGCTTTTCTATTAAATTATAACTGTTATTGTATTAAAACTAATGCACTAACGTTTTCCAGGCCCTTCAATTTGGCTTTTTTATCACTCGTCATAATGAGGTATACGAGTTGCAGTCCCTCAGATTGTCTCTGACAGGAAAGTGTAGGTATTAAGTTTAGTCTCGTACACTGGATGGTACTTGAGTACTCAGTTGAAGATTGAAAGCTTTGCTATCTCTTCGAGCACTATCCTAGCTACTGTAGGAGACTAAGTTCTACTAAATTGTATGCTTTAAATGTTTTATGTTTGTATTTATGTTATAATATCTTTGCAAACATTTGGAAAAACAGCGCTTTGCAAATAAAAAAAAAAGAAATCAAACCATTAACAAGGAAAAATATATGGTTATAAGATGATAATTGAATTAATTAATAAGCTACAACAACTATCAACTGTATTCAATAACCCAATAATAATGATTAAGGAATACCAACTACTAAGGTCTTATAAATTACAACAAATGAATATCATTATAATAACTAATAATGAAGAAATATCTTAAACCAAAAGCATGCAATTTTGCTAAACTAAATACAATACGAAGCAAGCTAAGTAATAATTATTGTAAGCCAAAAATGTAAAATACAATTTACTTATATCCTCTGAATTCTTACAAATAATTAAGAAACAACAATCTACGAAAGAAAATTTAAAAATTTATTTAAATAAGTCGAAAATGCACAATGATACTAAGTACAGGTATTAAAATAAACATATTAAATAAAATCGACAGGTAACAATAGAAACGAATAAAACAAAACAGGTTCTAGATGAGACCTTTCAGGCAATGGCGTTATACTTGCTAAGTAATTTACTTTGTTGAAAATACTGAAACAAATATATTACCCACTTATGAATTAGTTAGCTTATCTGTATTTATGGATAATTACTATGCGAACATAACATTATAGACTGAAAAGTAAGATGCTTTTATCGTCTAGAGATCTCGTATAAACTGTATAAATATACATAAGAAAAATAATTTTATTATTAATACATATTCAATACACTTTATTTACGTAGGTAATGTTTAATATTAATAAGCCTAAAAATCAAAATATTAAATGTATATATAATTTTTGTCTCTAAACGTACTAACAACTTGCCCATGTTCATCATTTCTTTAGACATTGCAAAATAAATATCCGAGATTTTAGAAACAAACTAACTATGTAAATTGTGAAATTAAAGCGATCATTATTGATTACGAGAGGAAGGTGCAGTTTGCAACAGTATACAATATTAAAAATATTATTTTAAAACACTTACTATTACTTAATGCATAATAACAGTTAGTTTTGTTTCTTTACAAAACAATATGCTCATACTAAGCGTATTAATTACGTAACTAGCAATAGCAAGCGAGCCTTAGCTCCTCGTTCAGTTCTAGTGTTGGGTTACTAACGGTAAGGCGGCTTTCAGGCCACTATTCACAACACGTATTGCCTTGATACAAAATAAAAGTTCCTTGTGGTGCCTCCACATAAATATTTGAACATCACAGGTGACCGTTAACCATTTTATGGGATTCCCTGGCAAACAAATACTGGACTGTGTTTATTCTTTATAAACAAACCGTTTTCTTAAGAATATCCAAACTTAGTACTACAGTCCAATTCTTTAAGATGGTTGCTGAACTAGGCATTAATTAACGTATTGGTTAATACAAGCCACAATTATCTTTCTCTCAGTTAATTTGTATGTAGTTACGTTTCTTTATAAATACAACGGCCTATATATTTTTAAATGTTGTTTATTCACAATACTAGAACATACTAACAATTTTATGCATAGAACATTGCTTATTACTAAAATTATTATTCTTAAAATAAAAATTACGTTATATTGGATAAAAGTATTAAACATTAAAGGAAATACTTAAACATTTAAACGTCGCTAAATATATACGTTATGTATTATTAGGACAGGTGAAGGTAACTTTTATTAAATGCAATAATGTCACAATATAAGTATAAGCTCGTACTAAACACCGCATGCTATGTGTGTTCTGGGAAGTAAACATAAAAATAATAAATCGTAATTACGTGGTTGATTAAGATAAGCTGCAAACACATAAGTCCATTGACCATTTTTGGCTCCTGTAGCTATGCAACGATTGCTGCAATTTAATTTATAAAAAAGAAATATTCACCATATAAAGAGAGAAAGGGTTACAATGCTGTAAAAAAATGTATATCTACTCAAATAACCTACTTAAAATGTGTTAAAAAATAGTTTTATATATGTTTTTTTCTTTATATTTAATTCTTTTTATTTTATTATGTTTAAAAAGAGAAATGGTTAATTATTACGAAAGTTCTTTGCTTGACTTTTACAACTTTGTAATTGTCGCCCGCACTTGACATGTCTAAGTTAATCTCATAACATGAAAACCATGTAGTATTGTATTTGTAATAATTCGTGAATTAAATTTCTTAACAAATCCGTAATTTCTTTAAAATTTCAATACATTCTAAAGAATTTTTAAACATTCAGCCGTTGTTTCATTATTTTTCTAAATCTTAAACTTTAAAAACACTTTGATATTCTTTTGATAGCTGATTTCATGTAATAAAAGCTACAATTTAAATAACCCATGGTATACGTAAATTTAAAGTTGATGCATCGAGTGTCTGGCGGAGAGTCACATCTTTGTGCTGAATCGTAAATAAGTCGAGTACATCAAAATTAAAAAGTCCTATCAAAATAATGATCCACTACTCACTTAATGTTTCTCTGAATAAGAGCACATCAGTAGCCGAGAGCTTGTCATTAGTTAACGCTTTCATCATCGCTCATTATTGCTTAATTCAGTTCTTAGTGCTTAGTGCTTAGTTCACATATAAATAATATACATAATTTATATTCGCCTTCGGTTTTTTGTTGTTTCCAAGTGACTTTACGCTGTGGATTATACCAAGATAGGAAAAAAGATAGATATATATTACTTCAACTTACAAAACTAATTAAGTAAGTAACTGTTTCTATACCAGGATTATTAATTAGTCCTATTCCTTTGCATAGTTTATTATCGTGTTTAGGGATTGGTCTGTTGACTCGTATTTATTGTTAGACTTATTTAAATAACAAGTGACGTTTAGCAATACATGAATAATATTTGAACATTAAATAAATGTTTGTCTCATGTAAGCTATCTCACCTAAACATCACGAAGAGATATGGACGAGCTCTACCAAATGCCTAAACGTCCCAGAGAAGCTTTAAAATGCATGACACGATAGTTCTGTGTTTCATATATAAAAAATATACCATACTAATTTCCAAACAGTTCTATGCATACAGATTTTGTTAAATATTCTATACCATGTTTACTTTACGTCACTGGTGTAGGTTAACCTCTGTTGAAGGAAGCTGAACCACTAATGTGAGTAGAATTTGTACTTCATATTAGTAAAACAATGTATTTTATTCACAACATTTCTTCATTTTTTGTATGGCGATTTTAAAACTTATTATTTTTATGTAAGTATCTGTTATTACTTTTCAAATTTGAAAATAGTATAATTAATTAAATGTAGACAAAACTAACTTGCATGATTCATTTTGGCAACGAAGAAACAAAACGAAACTGTAACCAAGGACACCACTCTGGTCCTGAGAGAGCCGTTTGTTTTGCTTATTGTCAGTGATATCAACTTATATCTCCCTGAGCGCTGGGTTTGTGAACCAAGTTCTATACACTCGAGTAGAACTTTCAGACCTATGTCATTATGATAGTTAGTTTTAACTTATTTTTACCAATAGCTGTAGCAGATTAAGTATTTTTGCAAATTTCATATGTTATCAGTATATATTAAATCATATATTAATAGTATCTTTAAACTGCCTGATTGTTGATAAATAGATGACAATAGTTCAAACAAGCAGAATGGTGTACTTAATTTAAATTTTGTTAATAGTTATTGTTCTTGTGTTAATAAATCTTGGGTGGCTTTTAAAACAAATGTTCCGATCGAAATGTTATCATTTAACTTCATATATAAATTTGTGCACGTTTTTTATTTAGCAATATAAAAAAACGAAGGATCTTAATAATTTATATCGTGATTAGGAACTATAAAGTATTATATAGAAGGACTAAACCTGCTTGTATTTCCATTATACCAAACGCTAAACGCCTAGAGGATAAAATTTTGAATTATCTGTATTTTAAAATAAGGTATCGGCCAAAGAGTCTAAATAAAACATATTTAGTGTATTTTATAAGAATAACAGTACCCGAACAAACAATATATTATTTTTGGTTATTATAATATAAATTACATATACAAATAGTGAAGTAAACGTATGATATAACTACAAATCTAGATGAACGGCAATAAATAATGTAAACTTCTGTAATATGAATTGAATGAGCCTGTACTGTTTTGAGTAAACATTCTATTGCCAGTACAATCACATTTTTAGTTAGCAAAAACGTGTACTTTTCTGTATCGTGTATCGTATTTACATATGGATGACAACTGTCATAATGTAAGCATGAAATGTGT
This sequence comes from Homalodisca vitripennis, assembly GCF_021130785.1. NCBI lineage: Eukaryota > Metazoa > Arthropoda > Insecta > Hemiptera > Cicadellidae > Homalodisca > Homalodisca vitripennis. The sequence goes on along the minus strand of NW_025781262.1, from coordinate 17,472 downwards.
AAGTATTATTGATGTTGGTTTTAATATTTAGTTTTCAATAAGAATATTAATATCTATAAAAATTTATAGAACTGTATACATGTTATTACAAAACTATATACAAGTCTGTTTATGATATTGTTTCTTGTAAAAATAAAAAAAAATTGAAATATAATTTAGAACTTTAAACTCAAATTTATAAATATAATTAAATTGAACTAGAAGTGAAAAATCCGAAATAAGAATTACTGGTAATGGTGCTTAACTTCTGGTATTCTTAATCATGAACACTAATCAATAGGAAACGAAACCATTTTTTAAATATCATCAGAGCCTATTGTATTACATAAGTATCTTCACTACGAAAGTTATGAACTATGATTTGGAGTTCCTCTAAAATGATAAAAAATTGTTTCAAGTGTTAATAAAATTGAGGAAACTATGCAAAAATATGCGGAATATTGCATGTAATTTGGAGAGAAAGCCGCGGGTATGTGTTAGTGTATTATAATATTTAGGCTAATATTTTCTGTTCAAATGATTTTACTTGTTTTAATCGGGATATTAAATGTAAGATAATTCAATCAATTGATTTTTGTCAAATAAGAATATTTAAAACGCAACGTGCAGTTGATTAGAAAACGTAACGAAATCATACACGGAGATCAGATCTGAATTCAGTACTTGCTAACACATTTATTATCAAGCGACTTTGAGTTATGAAGCATATTACAATGGAAACTGGTTATGAAAGTAAACTTCCTTTCTTTTGAAGTGAATAAATCCACTCAACTCCATTACAAGCAGAAGCGGTAAGTCGCGTAAGAGGATTGAAGTAAATTGGCGTTGAGACGCCTCCTTTGCGGTGGGTTTGCGCTCGTTCTTTAACGGATCTGATGGCTGGGTTTCACATTACATAAAAAAAAAACTATTTTGCGTGTTTTTATAACTGCTATATTTCGATACATCTCCTCATTTAACAATGTTTAAATATATGTTTCATCATCATGTGTATCTGAATGTCAATTATAGTTAGTCAATCTGAATGTCAGATTATTGTCAGAATTGTAGCAATTACGCTTTGCATCCTAAAACCAAAAACATGTTTAACATATATTATAACGGCCCGAACTTGGTTAAAGCTGGCGTTGACCTACAACCTAGCGAGACGGAGTCTTTGGAAGAACTGGAGAGATGCCTTGGGGAGCTTTTCTTGTCCGGCGTCCTGGACGCCTGATTGGTCGACAGAAGTCACCTCATACCACGTGACAATCGGACCACTATAGATTTGGAATGCAGGTGTGTGTGTGTGTGTGTGTGTGTGTGTGTGTGTGTGTGTGTGTGTGTGTGTGTGTGTGTGTGTGTGTGTGTGTGTGGGTGTGGGTGTGTGTGTGTGTGTGTACAAAGATAAGTGGAAATAGATGGCTTATAATAAAAATAGTATCGAACAATGGTGGGCAAAGAGCAGTTCTAAATAACATACCATTCTGGTTATTAGTAAAAAAGACTATATTAATGCGTAAAAATTTGATTAATTATTATAACTAAATATGAAAACCTAACAAGTTAAGTAAACGAATTATATAACTACAAATCTGGATGAACGTCAATAAATAACGTAAACTTATTTCCAAACCAATACATGTATATTTCGTTCTATGGAAGACCTGAGTAGTTGGTATTGTTTATAAAGTCTGGTGTCTGTAAAATACAGCGCACATAAAGCGCCCTGCAAGTTGGCCGACTATGTCACTGAAAGATGCAGTGAGCCATCAGTGGGTCTGGTGCGGGGAGGGGGAATATACGGGCTCTGTGCGCACTTAGGTAAGTGGCAGACTTGACGGTTCAGGCCTGGGACATCATTTCTGACCGACTGTTACACAACAATCATTTTTCTTTTACCATCCACCAATCCATATTATTTGGGAGTGTTTAATGTAATAATTATTCCAATAAAGTATTCCTTATAGTTAAAAATGTGTAATATATCAGTTGAAAATGTTATAAACCATGATGGCGTACATTCCTAAAACTTGTAAATTTTTATTATTATAAATTTATTGGTTAGATTTAATTTAATTTATTGGTTAAATTTATTTAGAAAGAAATTATTTTCATTTCTATATTTTACTCTACATCGGATAACCTGTCAATTATTTAAACTAGGTGTTATATCATCAAAATAAGGAAGAATCCAAATGGAAAACGTATCCGAAAGCGCGTTTTTTATAAGTCTATAGGTTTTATAAATAACTTGGAAACTTCTTTCAGCTACAGAACTGAAGAGTACACATTTTTAGTAACATTACATACAACAATAAAAATGTTATGCAATTTACAGTTAAAACATGAACTTTTCTTCTTCAATTTTAATACTCTAGATTTTTAATAATGTTGCAAATATACTAGGTATGAGTTGTGTGAGTTAGTGAAATGTAATCACAAAATAAATAATTTAAATTTGTCAAAATCTTTTCAAAGATTAATTGATTGATATTTTTCTAAAAAAATTACTATATTCGAATACCTATCAGTTGATTTTAACATATTCGTTATTCTGGCAATAAGCTTTCATAATCAGACTGAAACGTTACGAAATATTAAGAAGTAAAAGTTAAAAAACGAATCTTGTTTTCTGTTATACCTATATATCCAGATAAAACGGCAGTTAATTGAAATTACTTATGTTAAAGGTAGGAATCCTGCTCAATCTTGACAACCTTCAACCCACTAGGAAACAAATGCGAACCATTTCCATAAAATGAGCTTTTTTGGGGGTGATTTACAATTTTTAAATGTCATTTTACAGTAGCACTAGTAATTATAATTTCGTTAAGCAATTAAGCGGATGAAAATAACTAACCTGTGTTTTTTTGTATCAGGTGTTCAAACTGCTATCCCAGTTTGACAATATCCAAGCTTGTTGTTGAAACTTGAAACGGCACGCTGCGCTGAATGGTTTCACGTGGAATTTCCACTACTATTCTGTCCCTAAGGTCATTAATGCGGTAGGGTTTCGTTTTATAAAAGTTTTATTTAATGAAACCTTACAAAAAGTAGTCAAGTGAAGATGGATCTGGTGATCTAAGTAGCCACTCGATACATCCAATTCTGCCTATCCAGCGATTTGAAACAATATTGTAATACTGGCGGACACGCAGGCCATAGTGTGGAGGTGTTCCATCCTGCAGGAACAAAACTTCATTACAGTTGATGGTTGCTACTTGGATAGCTGCATGAACCTGATTTTGTAATATTTATTGGTATACCTCGGCACTAAGGTCATCAATAAAAAAGGGCCCAACAAACAGATCCCTCATAATACCAAGCCAAACGTTTAATTTGTCAGGGTGCTGGGTATGTTTCTCTCTTATTTAATGATTATTAACATCAGCCCATTAACCAGCATTGTGTCTGTTAACATTAGCGTTTAACATAAAAGTTGGTTCATCTGAGAAATCAATGTTGTTTGATCTAATTTTTATAATTATCGATGTTTCACAAAATTCTACTCGACGATATAAATCATCCTCACTTAGCTCATGAACTATAAACGCATTGTATTGGCTCTATAACCACTGACATATAAAACTTTACGATGTAACGTTTGAGATATACTTAATATTTGAGAAACTTTTCTTTTTGAGGCATGAGGTTCTTCTACAACAGACTGTAAAACGTTAAGTAACAATGCTTCGTTTGTAACCGATTTTGTCCGTCCAGGTTTTTGGCGGTCTTTAACGCTGCCTGTTTCCAGGAAACGTTGGATTGTTTTTTAAACTCTTGATTTAGATACACGGTTTCGATTGCGAGAAGTGCCATTAAAATAATTGTTACTTTACCATACGATTTCACCCGTTCTCAGTAGTCTTGCAGTATTAGGATCATAACAAGCTCTTGTTGACTTAATACCCCATTTCAATGTGAAATATCACAAAAACACGTTTTAACTTTGTTAATTCCAACCAGAAACAGAACATGATACTGGACATCCTCAAAACTTTGGAAAGATAAGGGAGGTCTGCTCCGCAGCAGGTTATAACTGTAAAACAGGTTTGATTTTGCAAGGAAAGTAGTTGTCTATTGAAGTTATTTACCTTATGAATGTGGATGAGGACCTCAGTCGGAAGTAACACTAGGATTTACAAAACAACATGTCGTTGCCGCGCCGCAGCCTCATGCGTGCATCGCGCGCTATTGTTTTTTATGTATTGTTACTGAAGTGGTATTTATTTATTTGATTTTTCAGTATTACGTTGTATTTTAAGTTTACAAAACAATCATAAACCATCACAGGTACAAAGTACCGACAAAGGATAAATAATAAGTATTAGTAATATGTTATCTAAATATACATAACCATTGGGATTGTTTGTCGGCAGGCTATAAACCTAACGCTTGGTCAATTAATATATTAGTTTAAACTGTAGTCTGGTGTTATGGCTTTAATTTAGGTTTCATTAAATCAGCAATAAGCAATAGTTATGATTTCATCATTGCTTGAATAATGGCATTTCCAATTAGAACTAGTCCTTATACAAAAATAGGGCTACAATATATTGTAAAATAAAATGTTTTTAATAGAATTATTGGAAATGATATGGAAATGTAAAAGGGTCAGTTAGGTACCCACAACACTACTTTACTCGGTGGACTTGAAACAATAATTATTGGAAACATAACAGGGCTTACTTAAATTCGTGTTTTTGTCCGTCCCACTATGGGATAACTATTGTAGAGATGCTAGGAACATGAAACTTAGTATAAATGTGTATTTGCTCAAAGTAAACTTCTGCTGATATTTTGTAAAAAGGTCAATTTTCCGCTTTTTCCATGGCTCCTTCATTAATTTCGTTCGCCCCTTTTATGCTCTATTACACTTGTATATTATTATTAAGTTTATTAGATTAATTTAATAGTGGTTTTATAGTATCTAATACATTTATTCTTAATGCTTAGTTTACTAGGCTGATATTATGAGTTTTAAGAGTGAGTAGGAAAACAAATTTTAGGTCTTTAATAATATTTAATTTCTCATCTTGAAAAGACTTATTTTAAATTGATATAACATTTTCTTGTACGGTCTATTGTTAGTAAATACTTTGAATATTCCACTATAGAGAAACGAACAAAATGTTTCCAAATTAATTACTATTATTTATTATTTAATTATTGCTCAGGACACGGAAAAACAAATAGAAACCACATTCCCAACTAACACCCAAACTAGAACAGGTCACTTCTGAAACAGGAAACTGGATTGGTGCTTCAAAGCCCTCAACTGAAAGACAAACGGAACACATTTAATGCCTGTATGTCACCAAAGGTACAGTTTTGTTGGCTGTAACACAAAGTAACCGAGCAAACACATTAATCCCCAAAACTAACTGCAGGTTAGGTTAGCCCTGAGGGCCCAGTTTGCCGAAACTTGCAGAACTAAGTTAGAAAATCAAAGGAAGTTACAGAATATTAACATAATAGAATACTTTCTGATGTCTGGTTGTGCTTTTTAAAATGTAAATTACTTTTATCTACAAATATTTAAGTTAATTAAACGTGATTAAACGTGACGACAGTGTTACTGATTTTATCGTTATTAACTAATTTTTGCAACAACAATTGGGCCCTGAATAGTTATTTTTATGCAGTGTTATTATTTTAACGTGAAGTCGGCTCACTAAGTATAGAGCCACAGTGAAACTGTTCAATAAATTATTTAAATTACATTTGTACCCAAAACTTGTATATCTAAACAAACATGTATTCAAGATTAGTGGTAATAGTTTAAAATATTGTAATTCGTAGTTTAAACACTAAGGTAATTCCTATACTCTCCTTTTGTTGCTGCAATTCCTACTTTTAATTACATGGTGGAAACATGAGAAGACTTGAGTAAAGTTGAGTAAAGAGAAGAAGGTGTAGAAATAAGGGATTGCCGGAATGTTTTTCCTGCACCTATTGTTCCGCAGTTGATTCATGTAATATTAGATTGTGTATGGAGTGCACTTGTAGCCTTAAGTGCATATTAATTACAACCCACATAGTTATCTAAACATTGGTTTGTTTAACATATCAAACACTTTTAGAGGCCTACAACCAATAAAGCACTTTTTTACATTATAAAAGTTCGTGGGAAAATTTTCTTGAATAATCGTATAGTTTTGAATAGAAATTGCTAATAATATAAGAAGTTTAAATAATTTACTTTACTCAAGCCTTTAATGTTAGTACTGGTTCGATTATTGCACAGTTTATTACGTGAAATACCATATGTGGCAATATTCTATGGTATCAAATATGGTTTTTATGGGTTCAACTGATACTGAAACTTATGTGGTCTAAATCAACTGGGTCCTAAAAGTCACAAGAATCGAAAGTATACTATATGTAAATCATTCAAAGCTCCCAGCATCTGCTAGTTATCAGCCTACGCAGATCCCACTTTCTGCCAGTTCTGGATCCGTGGTAGCTCCCAACTCTAGCAAGTCCAGGCCTCTAGAGGTTAGGTCTTAGAGTAGCTACCAAGAGCTTCCGGCCTCTGGCAACTTTTAGCGTCATAGACATAACCGGGGCTCCGGTAGCTGTTGGATGTGGAGGCTTCCAGATTATAGTCGATATGGCACTCCCGGGATATGGCAGGTCCCAATCTCTGATACATTTGAACCTCTGTAAGCTCCCGGCCTGTAGCAATAACAGGGACTTAGCGGTTCCGGATCTTAGCCACATGACCAGACTCTGGAAACTTCCTTCCTCCGGCAGCTCTCGGCATTACTAAGCACCAACTCCTTAGATTCTAAAAGCTCGTGGACTGTGAAGGTTCGTGGCCTCTGGTAGCTTCCAGGCTTTGGGCGGTATCCTATCACATAACTCAATCTCCAAAAGTTTGGAGCTCTACCAGCTGCATGTCTTTGGAAGCTCCCGAATTCCGGCAGTTTCTGGTATTTAGGTTTCCGGGTTTGTTAGAAATCTCTTAGACACTTCCAGTACTAGCTCTTTGTCTCAGGAGGTTTCTGGTCTTTTGTAGCTCCAAGCCTTCGAGAACATCACGTCATTAGGAACTCCTTGTGTGAATAAAAGGTCGAGAAACTATAATTGGGTTTTTAATGACATTTTGTACTTTTGAATGTGTTTTTTATTAAAAATATATTGACTTTAGTTACGTTGGCTGGGACCTGTAAGTGCAATTCTTTCATTAAATATTTTGCTACTTACATTGCACAGAAGCCACTACACTAGCACAGAAAAAAACCTTTTTCCGGAATTCTATCTTCCCACCAAAATTCTGTAGTTATTGGTAAGTACCATCCAGTCTGCAAAGTTGGTGAAAATCCTTTTCTTATCAAACATCATTGGCAAGGCCTTGGGCTCACTTTTAGAGACGTGTGTCCACCTGTTCCCCGACATTAATATTTTATGTTAAAGTTACATCATATTTTTCTACCATTTTTTACCGTTTTTTAATACCAATTAATAATTATGTACCACACTCTTAACCTATGAATCACTCAACCACGGTCACACAAATAAAACGTGGCGGATGTTTACCAATTTCTATTTGAATACTGTTAGGGCACCATCATACAGGCCTACTATCATAGATGTTTTTCACAAAAGAGGCATCCTTTTTCGATTTTGAAAGGTAAGTGCGAAGCCGCGTGTAAATGGTAGTATATATTATTTATTTACTTTATTATCATTGTATTTTAATAAATTATAAGTAACTGATATTACACAGGTGAATTGATCATTAACCCCTTTATTTATATGATACGTCAGGAATGTCGTAGTCATTTAGTGTTGGGACTCTTCTTTCATGAAATAGCATGTAGATTTCAAAAATTATAAAAATATTAACCTAAATATCAATGATGGAATATATCAGTTTTGCAGACCCACTATGTGAGTCATCAGCACAGTGATGACAGGTAGGCCGGGCTGCACGTGCGAGGGTGGGAAAGGGCCGCCTTTTCAGGTGCCTAAGTTTGTTTTGTTATCTCGGGGGCTTTTGAAGGCAGCGGAAAAAAAACCACAGGACCTAGTAAGAGCACTGTATCCAATTCAAATTTGAACTGAGCTATGAAAAGATCACTCGCCGCCCGCGTTAAAACTTTATAAGCAAAAATAAGCTTCGAAAGCCAATTATACTTGTAAGTAGTTTGCCAATTGACTTACACAGTTTTAGCTTTGTACATCAATGTGATAGATAGTTAAGTTTAACAAAATTAGTAAGCTAAACAATTAAAAATATTAAACATTTTAATTTTTTAAAGGAGAGAACAACTTGTAGACGAAAGATAGTACCAGAAAAGTTTAAAAATGTTCTTTTTAATCAGTAGGTTTTATGTATAGCCATTAAGACAATTTTATGTGAGGACAACTAAATAGAATAGAATAGAATTTATTTATTTATTTATTTTCCTAAAGTTTTTGCAATCAACCACAAGTACAATAGGGTGATACAAACTTAACAAAAAAAGAGGTCAAAACAATAATTGAAAATTAGTGTTAAACTTAATACTGCAATTAAACAGTAAAATATCAAAAACTAACATAATTAAAAACAGACAAAACTATATGCAAGTTTAAATGCAATACACTAATTCTAGTATATAAGTGCATATACGTATACGTATCCGATTTACTTAAAAAAAAAACCATAGGGCCTTAAATTCAACGCCTGCGTTGAGAGGTTCCTCCTCCAATATTAAACATTTTTTGTTGTAAACCAGCATATAATGGCGTTCAAGTCTAAATTCACGACTTGCTCTATTTCAATCCACCTATTTTTACGTAACAAAAAGCTGTCGCGTCCGAGGAAGATGATAATTTTCCATTTCAATTTGAATTACAAAGATCATTCATGTAAATAAAAAAAAAATAATTGATCTTAAAACTGACCCTTGGTGTACTCCACTATTGATGTAACCAATTTCACTAAACATGTTACCCGCGGTTTCGCACGCAATTTTCTGCTGAATAACAGAGATTCCATGAGCATATACTATTTAAACGCGTACTCAACACTCCTGTGATGGTTAATGGAAAATATTCTATTTTAATCCAAGAGGTGGGTGAAACAGCTTTTATTTCACCGTCTGGAAAATATCTAAAATTATTATTTTATTATATTTAAATGTAAACCGACGTTTCAGCCTAATTGTAGAACTTCATATGAAAATGATAATAGATGTCAATTTTTAATTCACTTTAGATTACGTTTCGTAAATATTTTTAACTATTTTCATCAATTATTCAATATTTTGGGCAATTTTTTTAGCTTTCCTTTTGTTCTAAACCATTCTCGGACTGCAACGAATATTATAAAACATAATTAGCCAAATGGGTTCAGCCGATCTCGTGATTAACGCTTACCTACACATTTAGCTATCCATTTTTATTTAGTACTAGATATATCCCTAGTAAAATCTAAAAATCAACATTGAACTTGCTCTATACTTCACAAAAAGGAGGCAATGGAGATATGTAATATATCGATATCCACAAACTTCAACACATCTGTGTGAATATTGCAAGGCCAAATCCAGCCAAGGCTCAAGACGGCCGACGCGACGTGCCGCTGGACAAAGGCACCCATTAACGAAAATACGCAAAAAATAATTATCAATATTAGTTTAAGTTTTAAAGACATTAATTTATCCAACTAACATTGGATGTAGTGCATGTTATTGTGATTAAAACATCTTAATAATTAGTGAAACTAAGGAGTAGGAGGGGCATAAAAGATTTAACAGAACGTGTCTTTAAACAGCATATTTAGTAATATTTACCTATAAGTTTTTAAATTGTATTTAGGGATATTAATCTATAAGTTTCAAACTATATTTATAACTATTTAAACATATTTAATTAAAACATAACATTACATTATAAACATTATTTGTTATATATTACAATATATATATATATATATATATATAAGTAGATATGAATATGCCGGTTCTAAGACCACTTTTGGGACAGACAGAAAATCAATGTAAAATACTGTCCATTGAACCATAAACAAATCTAATAAAATCTAACAGGAAAGCACGAATGTTAAATAACCGAATCTTTAGCTGTTTTTACTGTTCAATGTTTGCTTCTACATTTATAAGCTGTTTTAATGAAAAAATCAAAAAATCTTAATAAAAATCTTTATTCTACAAAGTTAATTGTAACACAGTCTTTATCTTTAATAGTCTTCTTTCCAGTAACAACCAAGTGTAATTTTTCATTTTTGTTTAATTCTTTAAAATCTTTTTCTCATCCAAAACAGTTAAAAAATCTGTTCGGCAAAGTGTACTTTACAATCTTCCAACTCGGCAATTATTGTAAAACCCGAATTTATCTTTCAATTTTCTCCAAATTTCAAGATTCTATGTTTCTTCCTTTCTTCCAATTCATTTAACTTTCTTATACTCTTTAAACTTACATTCTCCAATATCACATTTAACTCTTTCAAGAACTCCATTTTATAAATAGAAAAAATTCAAAGACGGGAAAAAATGAAATTCGCTAACAATCACTCGAGAAGTCTGGGGAGAATGTGAGTAAAACCGCATTCTTTTCAAGAGGTTCCTCGTTTAATTTCTCCAAATCATTACGGTGGCGTACTATAAAATCATCGAGGTATTTCTGGTTCAAAAATCATAAAACAAATTCTACATCTAGAAAGATATAAAAAAATACAGGTAAATATCTTTTCATAATAAACGTGTGTATCGATACCTACAAACCTAATGTATTCTTTGAAAAGGAAAATAATTTTGGTCAATGGTTCCAAGAGATAAGTAAAAATTTTAATTCTGTTTTCTAAATTCTGTAACAAATTTTTGTTTGCTTCTTGTCTCCATATTGCAATTTTGTAAAGCAGCGTTTTTATTCAAATGTGTTAATTTAATTTCGAAATTTCTTAGGTTTAGGTCTTTCTACAAACAAAATTAAATTACAACCTCTACAAACTAAATTATCTTATATATCGATATACATTTCTCCTCTATTAGAACACTTGTAACAGTTGTGCATTATACTACTTCCATTTAAACAAAAAGATTTTTTTTATAAATGGAGATTATGGAACTAAGTCTACCGAGATATAAATTTTTCATGCGCAAAATGTTTGTGTTTACATTTCTACAACAGAGATAAATAGAAATAATTTCATTCTACATACTGTACAACTATTTAGGATATTTTGTCTATGATTACAAAGAATTAATTCCGAAGAAATCGAGATTTTTCATCAGCGAAAGAGTATATTATTGAAATATTAGAAGGAATGAAAGAGAATAATATGAACATCATCAATTATTGTTAAATGACAATACAAAATGAGTGTTGTTAGTGTGCGTGTTTTTTATGCGATATCTACTTAACTTCTAAGAAATTGGGAATGGGAGAAGAAGAAAGGTATCATATGTTTTTATTTCAATCAACTCTAGATTTGTGACCGTCTGCATGTGAGCGTTTGTACCACTAACGCTTGACCTTGCTTTGCACACGCCGTGTGTGGGGTATACAAGGACAGTAGTGACACCAAACAATGACCTTGCTTTTTCTCACGCCGTGTGAGACAATGAAATCACTGTAAAAAACACTTAATTCTGTATTACAAATGAACCACTTTAACACTCACTATTTGTCACACAATGTTTTATCACAGTTTTAGAATGTCTACACAAATTCACAATCATTCTTGTAACGTCTTTCTTCGAGTTCCCAAATATAAAAGTAACTTATAAAAATATAATAACACTATGAATGGCAACGCCCAGTGGAACACTTCACTTACACTTTTAAACAAGAAACACAGAACATCACACAATCTTCTTACTTCATATAAAGTCTATATCTTCTTTCTTCAACTTGCAAATACATTAGAAATCTTCTAAATATGCCGATGATATATCTTGTTAAATTTCGTTAAAATAGAGGAGGATCAATGCATTGACTGACTATACGTGGCCAACGCCCATGGATGAAAATTTTTTCCGTGCGATAAACGATTATGAATATCGAAGTTTTATCGGAGTAATAAAAATCGATGGTTACAATCGATATTAGAACTGTTATAGTTTCCAATGTATATTAAATAAGTGAATATCAATAGTTTATTTCAAACCTTGTTGTTAAAAAACCACTCAACCGATTTTAATGAAATTTGGTACACATATAGTAAATACTTAACTCTTTCGACTTAACTTATCCATAAGGGTGAAATCATCCCCTATTTCTTAATATTCAAAGAAAAAATAAAAAATTTTATCGGAAAAATCTGAAACTTCAAAAACAAGCGAGTTCAACTTAAAATTTCATGAAAATAACAAAATTTTCAAAATCTACCCCAATCATCCCTTATCTTTAAACTCTTATATCTCGAGAACTATTGGAGCTTTTTTTGATGAAATTTGGTATATAGGATCAGTAAATATTAAAGTATTTTTTTAAAATCACCACTTCCGGTCCATGACCTTGAAATAGTTTTTTTCCTAATATCATCCCTATTTTTCAAAATTTTTTTAATGCAATTTAAAATGTAAACTTTTATTTATCATGTCTTTTTAACAATTCTGTAAAGTTTTAAAACTATCCGACGAATAACGCGATTTTTACTGAATTTCTCTAATATCGTTCTTTAATCACATCATAGGCGAAAAATTTCTCAGAAACCACAACCACATAACATGTCGCGTTTGTAACAGCTTTTTGAAAATCCATATTGATAATAATTATATCGTTTCTTTGAACCAGAAATATTTGTCAAAAACTCTTTGTTGTATCAATGACATAAATAGGTCTATTCGCTAAAAATTCTTTAGGATTGTAATACATTTCCTTATTATTACAGTAAACTTTCTTAAAAATCTTGATACATATGATACATGATTCTGAAAAGACCTCCGGAAATGTTTAAATTTTGTAATTCATCTGGATAATAAGAACCGTTCAATTTTACTCTGATATTTTTTACATCCAAACTATCAAACTTTGAAGGATTTTTTTTCTTGATTATTCTGTCTATCTGTTTGAAAAACCTATGATAACGAACTTGGGATTGAAGATATTTCTATAAATATTTGTGATATCGAACGAATAAGTTGTTCCGGAAATACCTTTTTTGTTCAATACATTGCCAATCTAGAAAATTAAACATAATGTTTTGACTTTTTGTAATTTTCATCAATCAACCTAATTTTTACTCGTGGTTTTTATAATCAATCATTGGAACTCTAATAAAAAAAATCTGTAATTGTTATTTTTCCATCAACAGGCATAACATTTCCAGTTGCAGTCTTTCAGGAATCACAATCATCGTCTTCTGCTCTTATAAAACTTAGATAAAATCCTCCTTTATGAGATCGGAATAGTAACATTTTTCAAAAAATTCCTAATCCCAAAATAGAGATAAATTTCCAGCTGCTTCAAAAATAACACCAAAATTTAAAATCTGATTCAAAGCCATTTAGAAGTTTGAGAAATAACATCACTTTTTGAATACGAAATAGTTCCTTAAATTGTGCTTAAAATTGGCCACAGTTTTTCGACTTCTTCTATCAATTTTATTGTGTTTTTCTTACTTCAATCTTAGAAAATAAAAAACGGTATAAAATTATCGATTAATCTAAACATTATCAGTTCACAAGATATGCTTGACCATCTTGTTTTTGGTTTAAAAGTTCCAGAAATAATTTAAAAATACTGGAAGTTTAGACGAGCAAAAGTTATCTCCAAAAATCAATATTAAACTCAGTTCTTTTATTTTGGTTCATTCAAATGTTTGTTTAACTAATTGGATTAGAAATTTTTTTAAAACTCCGCCCTTTTCAATATCACTAGCATATTTTTCTATAGTCCCGCCCATTTAATAAGAGAAAATTTAGAAATTTTAAACATCATGTAATAAGAAAGATATCATTTTTTCATCGATCTAATGTACGTTTTTATTAAGAAAAGATATAAATTTTAGTAAAAATACAATTTAAAAGAATTAGAGTCATTTTTAATGATCTACTTCGTCATATTTCAGGAATTCTCTTCCTTAAATATTTTGCGAATCTCGGGTCACAATATTTCAATAAAATCTGCACAGGATAGTAAACCCGCTATCTATATATATTATTTCCAATCAACTGTATCTTTATTTTCATCCAAAAACTTTATACTCAAGTGTTGATAAGAGACAAAGAAACAGACATATGATCTTTGTAAATTGATAATGTATATTTTCTTGAATGAGCTCTGATGATAAAGTTTGATATTTAGCAATGTTATACCAATTCAATTTGTTTACGCTATAAACTCATCATATCTTCGGATAATTCATATTTTTTTGAGAAATGTCATTCCCACTGTATCTTTTTTCAAATCTCTCTTTCGTGTTGCATTGATATAAAAGATCGGAAAAGCACTGTAATGTCCCGCCATCATCTACTTTATTAGAAAAAAATTTCAAAATCAAGTTTTTTAATAAATATGACTCTTTTTTTTGAGTTACATTCAGCACATTTTTCCCGAAATTCTTTTAACTCCATTGATGTTTTGCATAGTATTTTATATCATTTGTTTCCAGTTTTTTGCCTTACACCTCACACAGTATATGAGACGCCATTTATATAAGGAAAATTTGTCATCGTAACCTATCCTACTCCATTAAATCTGTTGTCGATATGTTTTCAAAAGTTTTATCGACATCGTTCTTTAAATTATATTAAAGTTTTCTTCATAGGTTTACTTTACTTTATCGAGATATAAAAAACGGTTGTATTCAACGAGTTTATGAATCAATATTTCTCAAAAGTTTTTGTGGCATCTCTAAAACTAAATCTTATCAAAAGACTGCTTATTTTTTTATAACTTTTTCATTAATTTCGCCAAAGTTTTCGTTCTAGTTTAATTAATTTATCATGAAGTAAAGATTGATTAGTAACTACTCTTTAATAAAACTTTCACCATTTTTATTCTATCGGTTTCCATTAAAACCCTCTTGAAATTTAGCGAAATCTATCCAAAAAGTTTGTTATTTTTCCCATAAAGATCGCCTTTATATTAGATTGAAATTTTCTCCTCAACAATTTGTAAATTTTTCATCACAATTTTCTATAGATCTTTTACTTCTCGCTTCAAGTTTTGTTCATAGACTTCTGTTTGTAAAATCTTTAACATGCTGTTTTATGATTCTCATAATTTTGTTTTTAGTTCAATTAAACATTTTTAATAGGGAAATCTTCTAATTTGAATCATTACAACAAACATCAAATGGGATTAATTCCTTTACTAACACCACCGCTAATTCTTTTTCCTTTAAAATCTAAGCATTTTTTAAACATTTCGGATCATGTAAATCAACAATATCGATGTTTTTCTGATAATTTTTAGAGCGGTTTTAAAATTTGTTCTTTAACAACAACATCATGTTTGTCCAATACCAGGTCGAAACACCGGACTAATTCTTTTCTTATTAGCCAAACTAACATAATTCTTTTCAACTTTGGATCGCTTCAGTAATTTCACATCAGCTTTTTCGATGTGAGACATTAAATTGGTAAATAATTTTTTTTACACCATCATCAACTTCTTTTTTTTCCAATGTTTTTTATTTGTATCAGCAACTTCATTGAAACTCATGAAATTTAGCAAGTTTTTTTATTCATATTCTGCTTTACAATAAATCTTCAATCTCGACAGCAAACATATCTGAATCTGGAAGGTTTTGTAATCACACATTTTTCTAACTTGTTATCAAACTTCATTAATCTCAAATCTATCAAAAATTCAAAACTATTATCTACGACTTTTGAATAATTTGTGTTCCAGAATACGTCAGAAAAATATATTTTGTGAATCCATATTTATTAAGCAATAATTTGTATAAACAAAAACCTTCTTTAAAATCTTTACCATTACTCAGTTTCATTCAAAACAAAAACACATAATATGGACACACAAATTGGGTGGGGGATCTTTATAGTCTTGAATCTGAAGAAATCATTGTAGGTAAACTGCTTGAATTTTTTCAAACTAGTTTTAATCAATTCTATAGGTGGTTTTTGATCCTCAATTCTTCCATACGAAATTCAAAATAAAACGCAAATCTTATCATTTTTATAATAGCAAATCCAATGGCGTTCCACTTCCCGATAACTCGAGTCTAAAATTCACAATTCCACAAAAATTCAAATTTCTTAACTTTTTCCAGGTAATGTGATCATCTCATGAAGGATCTCCTCTTAAAAAATGTTTAATGTGTTTTGCAGAATTTCCTTCCAATTCTCCGAATGTTTAAAAATGAGTTCAATTATTTTTTCCGATGTTTGTGATTTCACGTAATTCAAAGTTTTTATTCATCTTAATCCAGATCCGTGTAAACATCTTCCAACTCCTTTATCTAAACCAAGTTTAAAATGTTTCGAACAATAGGGAATCACATCATTTTTTAACGATTTGGAGCAGACTTTACGGAAACATAAGGAAACAACATTTTTAACAAACTGGAATATTTTCTCCAAAAATCTAATAAAATTCTTTCAAAAGTCCACCCATTTTTTAAGTTCTTTTCAACTGATTATAAGAAAATTCTATTCTGCGTCCCTTTATTGTTTTTCCTTATGTTTTTCGAGTTTATTGTATTGTCTATTTGTTAAAAGATACTCTTATTCTTCGCCATTTTTTAGTTGATCTATTTTTAAAATTGAATTACTTACAGAGGTTATTTTCTTCTTAAAAGCGGGATTTTATTTTTTCTTTCTGATTTTTGCTGAAAGTTTACGTTCACCTCCATTGTATATAGATTAAAATTTCAAGTTCTCTTTGATTCCCATTCCTAGTTTTTTCTCTTCAAAAAACAATTGCTCCAGGCTGTTTGGAAAGCGCAACAAATCTTTTCACCTAAACTAGCATCTTTTTGATAAAATTTATACCCATTGGCGCTTATCTTGCAAAACTTTATCTGCGATAATGTCCTGGAGAATTTGTGTCTCTATGGTTTTTGCAATAAAAAATATCGTGTTCCATAGCAGCTTGAATCTTAATTTAATTTATACCAGGATCTCCTTCTTTTTAAGTCTTTTTTTCGAGTTTTGGTGCCAGGCCCCAAGATACTGAGATTAAGTTGGTACGTGTAATTCAAAAGCCGTTAAATTGTTGATAAAATCATTCAAAAGTCCGCTGACCCTCAATTTTCAATTAGATGAACTTATTGCCGGCAAAACTCGTTTTTAAATATTTTATATTCCATCAGGTTTTTTCATATCATTTTCATTCAAGTTTTGTTCAAAATAAAATCTTTAATGCGCTTTCTTTTCGTTCAAAAAATTGTTGTTTCCAGGCCTTTCTCTTGAGCATCATAATATAGATTTTATAAATTCCATCGAGTGTTTGTCCAAATCGTCGATATATCTGTAATTCAATCTTATTATCCACTGTATTTTTGCTTACCACCTGATCCTTCGATTCGTTTTTCCCCAAATTGGTTTTAATCAAATTGAGATATTTTTT